>NC_140298.1:101079699-101350179 GCF_964211825.1 Aythya ferina | reverse complement strand
TATTGCTTTCAGTATAGATTAATTTTAGCATAAAGCCTGCTTTTTTGCTTGTAAGACAAACAGAAGAGAATGAGTTGGGATTTGCTAATCACATGCACACACATGAATTCACATCTATTTAAGAAATTCTAACTCTTTCACGTTATCTGCAGAATTTGTGGAAACTGGGGATAAGGAACATACTACTGAATCTTCACTACATATGCAGAACTGCTATTGTTTTCATCTTTAAAATACACTGCATAACTTCTTTCCGCTCTCACACCCATTTTAACCCTATACGTGAGAAATTAAGGAAATTTACTGACTTATCATTTATACTGTCTAAATGTTAATTGTGGTTGTGAAGATGTATAATCTCAATAGAAAACAGTAGTGGTCATCAATCTAAAAGTAAAATATTGTGCATAAATATGTTTATAGTTTTTTTGAAGTGGACCTTTAGAGATGAGAAATAACTATTTCTACTGTCTTCAATGCCTTAAACATGCAAATGAAATCATACACTTCACTCATAAGAGAGAAGCACAAATGTATTTATTGATATAGTTTTGTGCTCTAACAAAGCTTAATCGTAAAAGGACAGCAACTTAACAAGATTCAAGATGGCAAGGTAGACTTGATTATCTACTGCATAGAGGACATAGAGGACAGGGTAAGTCAGACATGTCAGGGAGACCCTCTCATTGAGTCACAAGGTTCAGAGTGGACCCCCTTTCTTTCTGAACTCCTTGAACTGAAGAGGTAAGGAGCCTACATGCAGCTGAATCTACTACTAGTCTCCAACTTGGTCAATGGCTTATGTCTAAAGACAATATGTGCACAATCAAACATATAATCTTAGTGAAGCTTAAAAGCTTCAAGCTTTGTAAGCAAGCTATTAATCACCTGCTGAGTATCTGCTGTGGCAAGGAACCTCTTGCAAGGAGTAAGGGATCTCTGCAGCTGGCATGACCTTGAGAGGCATCCCAACTCCAGGGTAGATCCTGTTGTGCAGCCACCTGCCATGCAGAAGGGCTCAAAGGGCTCTTGGCCTACTACTTACAGAATAAAATGATGGACTAATAGTCACGTTGTTTTTTGGCATGTGCTTTATTGGCTTTCAGCTGCAGAGCAAAACATCTGTCTTTTAGTTTCTGCAGCACCCAGTCTGAGCCAATATTGTGGTCGCTATCTGCCTGAGCAAAGCCTCATGTGAAACAACCAGTGTTTCAGCAAGGCAGTAAACAGACTGAGCTCCAAATTCCATTTTAGAAATTATGGGGAGTTCTTCTAGTAGATTATTTATTTTGAAAAGGAAGTTTTTTCTGAACCTTTGTATTTCAAGCTGCTGGCAATCGCTGTGCTGGTGTAAAAAGGACTATTTGGACTAGCGGTATTTGCTGTCATAAACTTCAGTCTTGGTGACAACCTACACTCTAAGCAATTTTTGAGAAATTTCTCATGAGATGTCAGCCACACATGCCAGAGAATAACTTCTTTTTTGTATAAATGTGATTTGTGGTTCATATTTACATGACATTTCACTTTATCCATAATTTAGGTTGTCAAAAGGAAGCTGTAATTTAGCATTAGCATTCTGACTTATTCAGAGCAAAGAATCATTGGAAAAGCTGAGAAATCAATTTAAGGTCCCACTGTCATGAAAGTTGAAGTTTACCTTTAAAAATCAACTCCATTAAATTCAGTAAAACATAATTTTACATTTTTTTTTGTAACTAACAATGTCTTCACTTAGGTGTCTGGCCTACTAAGTATACCTTGTTTTAAAAATGAGGGCCTTTCATAGCTTTACTGCATTTTAAATTCATCAAAAGACTTAAACATTACATAGAGTTCAAGAGGCAACATAGCAAATACTGTCTTCATTCTAAAACTAAATTCTCCTATGGTGAATGCTAATGGGAGCCAAGTGCTTGAGAGCATCCTGGCAGTTACCATCACCTTTTACGTAATAGCTACACAATCAGAGCACTTGCTCTCTTCTACTTGCAACATTCCAGTTCAGTTTTCACTTTGCAGCACAGTTTCTAAATCAATAATAAATTAACAAGGTCTAGGTGAGTAATTAAGGAAGGAGGATTTCAACTCATGTTTTTAACTTGGGATGGTTTTATAGATATTCACAATACAGTGTTGCTAAATACATAAATGACAAGGCCCAAAAAATGGCATAGGATATAATAGTGTAAATTAAATTAATAAACACTAAATTACAATAACTGAAATGCTATCAGCAGCAAATTATTGCAAAATTAATTATTTGTGTTTTTAAAGTGCTATTGTACTGTATAGAAAACAGTAGAGAAAAAGTAAGAGGGAGCAAATCCATATTTTCCTGCATGGGCAGCTAACAGGATTCCTGGTTTTCACCCATTACTCCCAAAACTGTTTCTTCTTTTAACACTTAAAAGTTATCAGAAAGACATACTTACTCATAGCATCTTAACTATTACATCTGCAGCAATGATCTTTCAAACCATGGTTTTAACTTTATTACAGTTTTATTCTTGACACTATTCCCAAGCTATAGGGAGGCTGTAGGGACACACTCTGGCTGTGGGAAGCCTTCTTGCTTCCCATAGTATCATTGACATTGCAAATTTTCAGTGCCACCCACAGATACAGACACATGGTCAAAGCCTTTGCATTAGTCCACTCTGGCTTTCTTGTCCAGTGATGGACAAATGTATTTGTTTCTCCTTGGCAAATGCCGGTGAAGGACAATGACTTCTGGTATTCAAAACATAGCATTTGGCTAAAACTGCATGTTGTTAGATACATTATTTTTTATACTTAGCCAAGGTATTTCCAAAGGAACACCAGAGATCACACATGGAGCTTCTACCCCCATGCAGAAACATCATAAAAAGCTCATAAATTATACTTTTCATCAATAATACCAATGTCTCCAGAGAGTGCTTAATGCCTCCAGTGTTGACATTTCTCCTCCAGTCTTTCTTTTTCCCCTCTTCCTTCATCCTCTCCTTTTTTTATTACCTTCCCTTTTCTGCATACATACTGAACATCTCAAGTTATCTTATCAGATAGGACAGTAAGGCCATGGCATAAATCATGTAAAGTTAATGTCAGGGCCCTCAGCACAACAGCCTCATTGCCCCTTCCCAGACCTTTGTCCCCTCACCCCACTCACACCCCTCTCCACTGTTCCTCTGTGTGTGCAGAGATGGACTTTCTCTCATTTTAACTAACGTTTATTATCCAGAAATTATGCAGAATGACTGCTTGCTCACTATTCCCCAGCCATACTATTTATACTATTTTTTGTTAATTATCTTGTTCAGGGTCATGAACACAATTAAGTGATCAGAGTCCCTGAACAACAAGAAGAGGCTGACAGAGCTGGGACTGTTCAGCCTGAAGAGAAGGCTCAGAGGGGATCTTATCAGTGTGCCTGCATACTTGATGGTGGAGAGTAAAAAAGACAGAATCATACTCTCCTCAGTGGCACAAACTGAAACAGGAAATTATGTTTAAATGTAAGAAGTAACTGCTTTACTCTGAGAGTGGTCAAACAGCGGATCAGGATACCCAGAAAGATTGTGGAGTTCTCGTCCTTAGAGATTTTGAAAATCCAACTGGATAAATGCTTGGACAACCTCTGAGCAGAGGGGTTGGATTAGAGACCTCCAGAGATCCCTTCCCCCTTAAACCATCCTAGGATTCTGTGATTACTAGCAGTTGTGTTATGCAGTTGTTATTTTTTTCCTAAAACATGAGGTGACCTTCATATACACTTGACTAGAGCACAGATGATGCTACTATTTTCAGTCACCTGAATTTATGTAGATTAAATACAAAAAAAAAAAAAAAAAATCAAAACATGAAGTTTTCGAAGTTTTCAAATTTTAGTAAAGATTTGTGGCAGTTCCACTCAAGTGGGCAGCCAAGCTCCACCACAACTGCTCTCTCACTTCCCCTCCTCAAAGAGGAACGGGGAGAAAATATGATGAAAAGGGCTCAAAGGTTGAGATAGGGACAAGGAGATCATGCATTAATTATTGTGATGGGCAAAACAGTGATGGGCAAAACAGACTCAGCATAGGGAGACAGTAAGATTTATTGCTTATTACTAACAAGCTAGAGAAGTGGGAAACGAAAGAAAACAAAAGCACCTTCCCCCCCTATTCACCCTCTTCTACCTCGTCCCCCTGAGCGGTGCAGGGGGACGGGGGAATGGGGGTTATGGTCAGTCTACAGTGCTTCTTCTCTGCCGCTCCTTCTCTGTCACTCTCGTCCCCTGTGCTGTGGGGTCCCTCCCACAGGATGCAGTCCTTGGTGAACTGATCCAGCGTGGGCTTCACACAGTCAACAGCTCTTCCAGAACTGCTCTGGATATGGGTCCGTACCATGTGTTGAGTCTCCTTTGAATCATACAGCAAGTTTCTGAATCCCCAGGAATCAAAACTTCTCCATACATAAATTCAGCATACAACTGAATCAAGCAAATTTCAGTGTTGTCTACTGAGAACACATGGGAGTCACATCTGAATAGAAATTATTCTTTTTCAATGTGAAAACAAAGCAAACCTCCATTCTCACTGTTATTTACATCAAAGATAGCAACAGAAATGCTTTATTGATACATCCATTCAGTCACCAACTTCCTAACTGTGGTGTAGAAAAGTCTAAAAAAGAAAAAATATATTGTCCATATATGCTCCTCTAAGATAAGTTATTTCTATCAGATTTCCTGTACATGATTTCCTGTTCCTGGCAGTTAGGAACAATGCCAAAGTAGACCTACATTACTCAAAGATCAGTACCCCAAAAAGGCTTTTTCTCAACCTTTCCTCCACTTTTGGGAAGAGCATTATTCAATGCTGCAAACATTTTTCTATAGTTGTAATACCTTATAGAAGTCTCAGAGGTTCATGGATCCATGTGTTCTTCCAAATACTGTTTTTTGGGGCTGGGAGGCCACGAATCTCTCTTTTCCCTTGGAATATGAAATACAAAACATATTCACTCACAATATCCAAATTCTAAACTGACAGGTCTTTATAATGTGAAGGGTGAGCATCCCCTTTTAGGTCTGTACGTACAGACTTAAGTATAATCAGGGCTTTGTCATGAACAATCAAGGAATAATACTGCCAAAAATATTTTTTTTCAAGTCTACAGTCACACACGTTTGTTCTGAATCAAAATGGACCTACTCTTAAATAAAATATTCATATCTCAAAAAAAAAAAAAAAAAAAAAAGAATATCTGAAGGGTCATGAATACTTCACTATATAAAGACACAGATAAAAACAGAACAAATGGTAAGGAAGGATTTGTCTTCAAATTTAAAAAACAATATGTATTTCATGTTATTTGTATAAAAGGCTGTCTCCTGTTGATATTAGTGCTGGGCTGCCAACTTATTTCTGATCAAGTTTAGTAACTAACTTTAGGAGCAAATAAGTTTTCTTAGCAGGTTTAAGAGCTTTTTCTAACCTCAGTGGTTTATATTATGTTGAACTTAAATAAAGACTAGTATTTTTAATTTTAAAAGGTGAATTTTTTACTTTGCCCATGAAACTATGTGTTATTTAGGATTCTTCAAATTTTCTTTCATATAGTCTGACTTGAAATACTTTGATTTTTTTCTAAAAAGACTCTCTGTTAAAGGTCATCAAAACACAACAAAGGATGAGTATGTCATCCTGCTTGGATATGTGAATGTTATTGCTTTATTCTATGTAATTTAATCATCAAACTTATTCATCTCATGAGACGGTAATTTTCCTTCAAGTGCAATTATATTTCACAGTGTGCCTGCTGATTAGGCAGAAACAGAAATAATTCATCAGAAAATTACAAAAAGAATTAATTATCACCAACATGTAAAGTAAAAATTATGATATTCTGCAGACACTAAATAATTAAATGTGTTCATTTTCAAATGTATCCACCAAAGCTTATTAGAGAGCATGTACATATGTGCCAATAAAGAATAAAGATCATTTAACCACATGTTTAGGTTTTACATTTTGAATTGTGCAAGAAAGATACCTAATGTATTGTTTGTTTCTTTACAAGCACTGTTTTAATAGGTGGTGTAGGCATCTCCCTGTAGCATAAATATATATATATTTTGCAAATTGTTTCTCAGCCTACAAAATTAAAATCCTAAAAAAGAAAAATTTAAAGACAGTAATAAAATACAGATGACTATTCTTGCATCCTGTGTGACAGATCCATAAAACACTATAGTCCCAAACAATTCTTTACAATCTGAAAGCTTGATCTTGCAAGTACATACACATATTCACATCTACTACCTTCTTGTTAAACATGCACAAAAATCATTGCAGTATTCAGGCCTGAAGCTTACTCCAAGTCATTATGTCAGACAGATACAGAAAGGACCCTCTTTGCAAAGGGTCTATAAATTACATAAATCCAGTGTTAGAGAGGGCAAACAGAAAATTGTCACTACAAAACACTAAAGAGTTCGTTTAGGTTACAATCTAAAATACCAGATTTCTAAAAGTTTGACTGTCACAACAATATTCATTTCAACATCTATAAACCAAACTGTCTTCAGGCATCCCAACGTTTACCACAGGCTTGATTCAGTTGCTCTAAAGTAACTGCCAGATATGACACAAAAGGATAGAAATATCTTCAGAAACTATGATGCAAAAATATCTTCAGAAACATGATGCAAAACTAAATTTATGAACTTATGCAAGGTCAACAGGAGTGTTGGAAATCCTCAGCATGCAAGTGGTGTTCAACTGAGTGCTAGCTGAAACTTTTGAGAAAACAATAGCAAAGGAAACAACGTGTTGATAACAGAGCTCCCAGTCATAGGTGGCTGATACTGGAATAGAAGTGAAAAGTACAAATTAACTATGCCAAGTAGCTAAAAAACCACTATGAAGTACTGAAAAATGAGAGAAATACCAGCTCAGCAGTAGTAATGGTCTTTCAACAAAGTATTTTTCACTGGATTCTAGAGTTCTAGGGACTAAATAAAGCAGAATCCCATGAGGAATAAAACATAAGAAGCCTGAAAGTACATCCTGGAGGCGGAGTAAGATTCTTTTAACACCAGCATATATGTAACTTGTGTATTGATTTTTGGTGAAAATGGCGGTGATAACACACCAATGATTTTAGCTGTTGTAGAGCAGTGCTCACATGGAGCCAGGGACTGTTCTGCTCCTTGCACTGCCCTGCCAGCGAGGGGCTGGGGTTGCACCAGGAAATGGGAGGGGACACAGCCGGGACAGCTGGCCCAGGCTGGCCAAAGGGATGTCCCTTTGTCCACAGGATGTGTCATCATACTGAACAACTATGAGTATTGTCCAGGGGGACTGCCATTGCTTTGGGTAGGCAAAGCATGTGTAACTTTTAATGAGATATGTGTAACTTGTTAATGAGATATATACATATACCGGAGAGTGAGTGAGTGGCTGCGTGGTGCTTAGGTGCCTGCTGGAGCTAAACCACATCACCTGTTAAATAAGGGTCTCAAATATCAATTATGCTAGTTACAGTAACAGAACTAGATCCTGCACAATAGAGAGAGTGTCAAAGATCCTTCCATTAAAAACACAGTGTACTCAGAACCTATAGAGAATGCAAATTTGGAATAATTAGTAAGGAGTGTAAAAAAAGACCTCTTCCAAAATCTCTCTGTATAACTAAAGAGCACACAGAGCTAATAAATTATTACACACAAAGAATTAAGTTCTGGCACTTTTGCTACTATGAAACATACTGTCTACTAGATATCACCTGCTGTAGCTACCCAAAAATAAAATGTGACCATGTGTAGCTATCCCTGTCTATATCCTAAAACTGAAACCTGAAGCAGTTTTACACTATACCGCTACACTATATACATATAGTATAGTGTAGTATATATAGTATATATATACATACTATATATATATACACACTATATATATATATATAATGCTCACATACAAAAGAATTAGTGTCCCACTCCTAGATTCTTTTTTAGTTTAAACCTTTAGAAATTAAGGAGGAGTGACACTGTTGCCTAAACTGGGCCTTCTAAAATTTAGCATTAGCTTGTTGCCCAGGTTTTTCCCCAGGTGAGACATGGGGATTTCTCAGATTAAATAAATCCCTTGAGAAACTTAGCTCTTTTCATAAATTCCTATGGTGTTCGTAACAGAAATATGTTTACTGTTATAGAAATAGCTGGGAAATGTCATCCAAGAATTACAATTTTCTGGGCAACATTAAGTCTTTCATTGGTGATATTTGTGTCGGGGGAAAAAAAAAGAAAAAAAAAAAAAGTGTGTGAAGCACCTTAACATTTGGAAAAACATCACTGGGTCAGATTCTGATCTCATTTACACCTCTTGTAGATAAAGCTTACATTCTGAGTAAGATAAAACTTCACAAAGTGTGTCTTATAAAAAGCTGAAAAATGCTTTAATGATAGATTTGGGATTATTGAGCAGTCACAATTTTCCAGCCTCCTGTTATTTCTCTGCACAACAAAACCTCTCATAAAAGACTGAAAGCATCTCTTCTACATCCAGCACACTTCAGAGATACACAGCACCATACAAAAGCTACATTGTTGTTATTAATCTATTTTATACTGTCTAGTAAAAGCAACAAGTAAGAAAAGCATAATATATTTCAGGCATGTAACATTAAAGAAAGAGCTAAAAAAGGAAAAAAAAAAATAAAAAGAAAAGGAAAAATATAATGTCACCACTTTTTTTGTGCACAGTAGAAGTGACTATCAGATTAGTATTTAAATAGAATCAGAACTAATTCAAACTTTTAAAATACCTAAAAGTCATACAAAATTTCAATCTAATCAGCCTTTTCATAAGCTTCACTTATCACATACATATTTTTTTAATATCTGTTACATCTTAGAATTACTAAGACTTACTAAAATGATCATCAGCAATTTGGAAGATAACCTACGTTAAACCTTAAAGGACATCCAAAAGCAATTGCATTTTTCACTTTGATATATCTTTCACTATATTTTTGTTAGTTTATAAAACCGTGACAGTGTGACTGTTTTTTTCTATTGACAAAAGCCCTAATGTAACTAAATTAAGACAGCAAAATAACCTTTACTATTACTACTCATTTTGTTTGTAAAATATCAAATAGATATACCATCAAACCTTTTCTAGAACAAACAACACAAACTTATCCAGAGTTGTTAATTTTAAAACCTTCAATACTTTGGTCTTTGAATTATCCACCTGCTAAATATGATCTTAAAACTGAAACAGGATTAAAAACTTTTTCAAAAATATTTGAAAAAAAAGGTCATTGCTAGCTGCACTGACAATTATTGTACATAAAATATCATGTAAGTATACCCACATAAAAAATTCCAAATGCATTTTACTTTGTTCATTATTAACAGATTTGAACTGTTTGCTCCATATATCAGTGCAGACATCACAAAATCTACTTTTACACCAGAACTTAAACTGACCATGTGGTACTACACATTTCTGTATGAAAAGAAGTATAAACAAAAGAAGCAGAATCGAAAACTCTTCTCTTTTTCCTATACCATGTAATCAGTTCCCAAGTTATACCACCCATTGTGTTACTTCCTTGTATGAAAATAATTAAAATCACATTGCCACTACTTTGACTAATTGCATTAATATGTAACAGTCTGAACCAGAGTCTCAAGCTGGATCTATTCTTCAAGAAGGGCAAACAGGAGAATTTAGGGGACTACAAGCTTCTCAGTCTCTGGGATGTTTACACCACAAATGTGTGTGAATGTGGTCAAACACTGGAACAGGCTTTCTAGAGATGTGGTTGATGCCTCACACCTGTCAGAGTCCACTTGGGCAATACTCTCAAAATACACTTTAACTTTTGGTTAGCCCTGAAGAGGTCAGGCAGTTGGACTTGAAGGTCCTTCCATCTGAACTATTCTATTCTGTTCTGTTCTGTTCTGTTCTGTTCACCAGGGTGCACTGGTGACAGAGAAGGCCAACATCATTCAGATCTGCATCAGTAAGAAAGTAGCCAGCAAGTCAATAGGTCAATGGAAGTGATTCACATTCTCTGTCAGGGACTGGTGTGATTGTATCTGGAGTACTGTGTACAGCTTTGAGCTTTCCAGCACAAAAAAAAAAAAAAAAAAAAAAAAAAAATCCAGTGAAAGGCCTCTGTGATGATTGGGATCATGGTGAAAATGATTATAAACAAATTTGTTCTCTCTGATGCTCTGGTTGGATGTATCATTATCTCAACCCTTTGAGCTTCATGCAGGGCATCATAAGGACTGTTAAGGTTTAACACAGCAAGCAGCTAGGCACCAAAAAGCCATTTGCTCTCCCCCTAAAAATGGGGTGAGGGAGAGAAATGAAAATGGTAAAAATGCAAGAAAGTATGGGTTGAAATGAAGACAGTTTAATAAAAGAAAAATAATTAATAATAACAATAACAATAACAATAACAATAACAATAACAATAACAATAGTGTGCCTTGGCAGCCAGGAAGGCCAACCGTATCTTGGGATGCATCAAGCACAGCATTGCTAGTTGGTTGAGGGAGGTGATTGTCCTGCTCTACTCTGCGCTGGTCCGGCCTCACCTCGAGTACCATGTGTAGTTCTGGGCACCACAGTACAAGAAGGATATTAAACTGTTGGAGAGTGTCCAGAGGAGGGTGATTAAGATGGTGAAGGGCCTAGAGGGGAAGACATACGAGGAGCGACTGAGGGCACTGGGCCTGTTCAGCCTGGAGAAGAGGAGGCTGAGGGGGGACCTCATCCCTTCTACAACATCCTTGCAAGGGGGAGTGGAGATGCTGGTGACCTATTCTCTGTAAACACCAGTGAGTGATAGGACCCGCGGGAATGGTGTTAAGCTGAGGCAGGGGAAGTTTAGGCTGGACATCAGGAAGAGGTTCTTCACCAAGAGGGTGGTTGTACACTGGAACAGGCTCCCCAGGGAAGTAGTCACTGCACCAAGCCTGTCTGAATTTAAAAAGCAATTCAACTGTGCACTTATATGTAGTCACATGGTCTAAACTTTTGGGCAGACCTGTGCGGTGCCAGGAGTTGGACTTGATGATCTTTATGGGTCCCTTCCAACTCGGGATATTCTATGATTCTATTAATTAATGATAATAATAATAATAACTAATAATAATAAGTGATGCACAATGAAATTGCTCACCACCAGACAACAAATGCCTAGCCTATCCCAAAGCAATGGCAGTCCCCCTGGACAACACTCACAGCTTTGTTGTTCAGTATGATGCCACATACTGTGGGACATCCCTTTGGCCAGCCTGGGCCAGCTGTCCTGGCTATGTCCCCTCTCATCTCCTGGTGCAACCCCAGCCCCTCGCTGGCAGGGTAGCTCAAGGAGCAGAACAGTCCCTAACTCCATGTGAGCACTGCTCTACAACAGCTAAAAACATTGGTGTGCTATCACCACCATTTTCACCAAAAATCCAAAACACAGCATTGTGTGAGCCTCTACAAAGAAAAATAATTCTGTCCCAGTCAAAACCACGTCCGCTGCCCAGCACCACACTGAAGAATTTGGCAAAACAAATTGGAGGTGAGACTAAAAAGGGGGGAAGAAAGATGTTGGACTGAAGTTGATCCTGGAGAAGGGAGAGGCAAAGTGTTCCCCTAAGTTTTGGCTTAACTGTTTGCTTTCTTGTTTTTCACAATACCTAAATCAGGAATTAAAATTTAATATTAAAATAAATAAAAAATAGCATTAAAATAAAATAAAATAAAATAAAATAAAATAAAATAAAATAAAATAAAATAAAATAAAATAAAATAAATAAAAACAGTGTTATCAGCATTATTCTTATTCTAAATACAAAACACAGCACCGTACAAGCTACTAGGAAGAAAATTAACTCTATCCCAGATGAAACTAGAGCAGTTGCACAGAGATGCTGTGGGATCCCTATCCTTGGACATATTAAAAGAACAACTGGATGAGCCTGAGAACCTGATCTGATTAGACCTGCTTTTAGACCTGACCTCCAGAGGTCTCCTGAGACTTATTATCTATTATCTATTATTATCTATTATCGTAAGGGGGTGTCGAGAGGCAGGAGACCTTTTCTCCATTAACACCAGTGACAGGACCCGCGGGAACGGGGTTAAGCTGAGGCAGGGGAAATTTAGGCTTGACATCAGGAGTGGGTTCTTCACAGAGAGGGTGGTTGCACACTGGAACAGGCTCCCCAGGGAAGTGGTCACTGCACCGAGCCTGTCTGAATTTAAGAAGAGATTGGACTGTGCACTTAGTCACATGGTCTGAGCTTTTGGGTAGACCTGTGCGGTGTCAAGAGTTGGACTTGATGATCCTTAAGGGTCCCTTCCAACTCAGGATATTCTATGATTCTATGATCCTGATTCTGTGAATACTACTAACACATTAAACAGGTCTACGTGACAGGCTCAAGCAATACCTACGACAGTCCACTGCATTTTCTTGCTAACATGTTAAAACCAATGTTGAATAACACTTTGGTAAATTTCTGTTAAAATCTATGCCAAATAATACTCTCCCAGACTAGATCTAGGCAAGATTTGGAACACAGAACTCTTCCAGTTGGCAGTATGAATGAGCCCAAACTGTTCTGATGGAGACAGTATAGCCATATATCAGGCTAGGCCTTGGCACTTTAATTTATGACCAGAGAAATGTACCTGTTATTTATTTATTTATTTATTTTATTTATCTGTACAGGTTTATGTAGGCTCAGAGGCAGTTGAGGGGAAATATGAAGCTAAAGAACTAACAAGCCATAAAATATGTGGTTAGCAAGAATAGGAAACAAACATAATTAGTAGAACAGAGTTATTAAATTGTCGTGGTTTACCAACAGACAGAACCTGATTCATTTGGACTAAATAATACCTTGTATATGAAAAAAACTTAGGCTTCACCAAAATAGATCACTACTTGTTCAACGGTTTTAGTTTTTGTTTATTTATTTATTTATTTTTTATATAGATGAGATCATGGAAATTCTCAAGGAATGAAGACAAATGGTCCAAAGGGTGCTCATTCTCCGTGTAAATCAGTCTGTCATTGTACAGCAGTGTATCAGTCCATCACACCAGTGGTTCATATTACTCAGTTATACTTGATACATGTGAACATAATTACAGATGATTCTGAAATTTCTTGGGTAGATTCTATGACAAGTGTTTACCAAAGCTTACTGCAGAACTACGTAATTATAACTGTTTTATGTGAGCTTTAGCCCAATGCCAATAACCATACATAGCAAAAGAATGCTTGGACCAAATACTAATGTTTCAAATATTGAGACCTTAGAAATGTAGAATTCCTATCAGAAGCTGACATCTGAATCAATTTGGTAATCAAAAGTCACAAAATAACCACTTTCAACTTAACTACTATACAAAACATGCAAAAAGAGTCTTCTATTAAAGATAGCTAACAAGCTCCAAGGGGAATTCATCACTTAAAGTGACTGTTCATTTAATCTATATTCATTCCTTCAACAACTTGTTCAAGATACATATGTATGAAAGATTGCAGCTAAAATTTCACATCCACAGATTCAAGATTTTTAATGCATATTCCTTGATATATTTAGGATAAAGAATAGCCTAAAATTCTGCAATTCTAACTGCAGGTGACATAGAACTGTAATGTACTAATTTCTTCTCTAAACTTGTTGGTAAATTAATTCTTTTTAACTTAGCAATGACTGCATTGTGTACATTTTGAATTACCAGATTTTCTGCAAAGTCAAGCTTTTTTTTTTATATATACACATTCATATGTATAAATATATATTTATATATATATACATAAATACATGTATATATGCAAACACACAGAAGTGCTGGTGGTCTGAAACATTTTTACTAATGTATGTTCAAAGTGGTAGACTCCAACCTTTTGTTCCTAAACATAATTCCCATTGAAGATATTGGAGTTTCCAACACTTTTAAAATAAAGGTCTTGGCCAACAATAACATTATTTATAGAAATGGTGAGAGATATGCTTGAGCACAGAACAGACCTATGAAAGGCTGAACAACATTAAAAGGTTTTGGATATTAAGATAAGCCACAGAAATATTCCAAGCAAACACTGTAAACTGTAAAAATAAATAAATAATTTTTAAATTTAAAATATTTTACGTGTTTTAAAATACTAAAACATTAAAACCGAAATGCACTGGTAAAAAGCTGGACTTTTTTTTTTTGGTCTGAAGACCAAATATTGTTTACATTTATTGTTTAACTATCAGAAAACCTTTTCAGACAAACCAAGCTAATAGAGTTCCTGCTTGGTGTGATGTCTTGGAAGAACTGATTGTAAAGTGTATCTAAGAAAACAGTGTTAATAAACCACCGCTTGCTAAGCATCATTCTAAGACAAAATATCAAGGGTAATTCCGTTCAGTTATAAAGCTGATTAATTTCAACTGCAGCTGCATTTTGTCTAAATCATTACACAGATGATACACTTCACACTTTTGTGAACATTTGTCCTTTGAATAACTAGATTGTTCTACTTTCTGGTGCAACATCTAAAATTTCCTCAGCTTTAAATGAAGTTGAATACTTCAGATGCACTTTTTTAACTACTCCTTGATATACACATTTTTATATATAACTTTTTCATATTAAAATTTAATTTAACTGAAGAAGAATGACAAAGTAAAAGTGTATGTGTATGCATATATACGAATTATATAAAATTATAATTTTTATGCAATAAAAGTTCAACAACACTTTAAATAAATTCTTATTTGATTTCTATTAATACCATAGGTTATGGAATTAATATTTCATATACATCGACTGAAGTATATTTTAAAGTGAAATCCTAGGAATTAAGTCTAAATCTGACTATAAATTGGATTAGGATGATTTTTTTTCATCCTAAATGCTGTCCTTGCCTTATGTATATATAAACTTTTTAATTCTTATTAACACAACACACAGCAGCCTTGATTATTTAACATATTTAATTGAAATTGCTAGATAAACTTAAAGCATATATAAGCTTGTGTAAGAATCTGTACTGTTTATCCTTTGTTACTTGGGGTGTTTCTCTTGCACTTAGGTATAATTCAAGAGGACCAAAACAAGAAGCCTAGTCTATCTTTGTTATTTATGGAGACAAGGAGCCTCTTAGGAGTGGAATAGGATGATTCAGAGCAAGCTAAAGCAGATTAAAGTGACCAATACAAATAAATCTCTCAAATAAAGATTATACAAAGGGAGTCTATCTTTCTGAGTCTGTCTAGGTATTACCCTGTGTAATAAGGTACAAATGTAAAATAACCACTAAGTCATTTTAAGATCCATCCCAAGATAACAAGACATTCTGAGAATCACTGCTAACTCTCCTTTACTTACATGCAAAGTAGTGTAATTAAAAGTTATGCTTGAAAGTATTCCTTTGCTACCTATGGTCAGAACTCTTACAGTATTGAAAAGTCTCTCAAATATTCAATAAATGTGTATGGTTGGACCAGATGATCTTGAAGGTCTTTTACAACCTTAATGATTCTATGGTTCTGTGAAATAGAGTAGAAACAAGTACTATGTCAAGTTGCAAGATATTTTTTTTTCTCTGTAAATGCAATGACTCATCTTCAGGACACCTTAATTAAAAGGACTCAGAAACACATAAATTTTTCTGACTTTTCTCTCTCAAAAATATCTGAACATTTTTTACAATAACTACTGGTAAGAGTAACTATTCTGGCTTGATTTGCTAGCCGAGTTCAACAGTTACTAATCAAGAATCTCAGATTTTAGTTCTAATAGTTCCAGGCTTGAAAAATTGTTATGTTTTACAATAATTTGGACATTTACTTTGGCATCTGTTCACACTGTAATGCAAGGATATTGCGTGTAATGAAAAACAGTTCATGGTTAATGACACAGACACAAGTATTAACTTGTATATCCCCAGATTTTAAAGTGAATTGTTTTTCTTTAAATTGCATCTCCAATTTATAAAAAGTCTAATGTATGCTACCAGGAATAACTGATGTTCCTTCATAAGTGATATGCAAACGAATATATGAAAGACCTAAAAGACTGGGAAAAAAAATCTTTGATATTTACTTTTGATGCTACTTGCCTATTTCTCCTGATCATTATTACTAATGATTTATGGTTAGATAATGTAGTTTCTATGGCCATTGGCACTGAGCTTGTTTACCTGGGCACTAAAATATTTAGCTGCAACTGTAGAAAAAAAAAAAAAAAAATCTTTACTTTCAAGTAAATAAAGAAAACAAGGTAGATGGCAATAAAATAAATACCATGGCAATAAAATAAATAAATAAATAGATTCAAGTTTGGGTTATAACTAAAAAATATTGCTACAAGGGAAAAATCACACAATGAGTGTCATTAGTAGTTCTAGCAATACTAAAGAGAATTCCAATTACAGAAAATTGATAAAGCACCCAATAATATTAAATATTTGATATAGACTTGTCCAGTTGATTCTTATCAGCCAATCAGGCCAATGCATTCATTCAACATTCAGTCTGGAGATTTTTTTATGAATTAAAAGATAACCATTTCTCTGTTAGAATTACTACTTACTTACTTACTTACTTACTTACTATGTTGTGCTGCTAAAAGCATGCACTTACACTTTTTTTGGTGATGGTGGTTGTTGTTTCTTTTTTGACAAACAAAACTTTGGAAAAAATGTGCTTTATGTTATGTTAGTAATGTATTCTATTTTTTTTCTTGTTTCAACACAAAATTATTTAAAGTGTTACATTAGAAAATCAGTTTTAATCTTACTTTTGTTCAAGACAGAACTTAAATACATACTTAAAGCTGAGAACAAGGTTAGCTTGTCCTGATTACGAATGTTTTCCTGGATTGCAACCTAAGATTATTAATGTACTATGATATATAGTTTTTTAAATTACTAATCTTAAAAGACAAACTGTCTTTTGAATTCCTGTATTACCCATGTCAATACCTAACTTGTCTACTTGCTTTTTATATATTTACACTCAGAAGTATTTTTAGCAAATAAATCCTTACACTTACTTAATGGAAAAACTGCATCTTCACAATGTATATGCCTCTACCAAACAATGGCTGTGTTTGTATATAAGAATTCCCACACATATGTGAGATAATCACATATGCTGATTTTCTGATACTGCACATAGGCTTAAACAGAAATTTACTAGCCACCCCACAGTGATTATCTGTTTCTACAATACATTCTTCATGCTTTTTATAAACATTGAACACTATGCCATTTAACCACAAATCATTAAAATGTGAAAGAGAATCTAAAGTAAGATCACATTTGTTAATAAATTCCAAATAGGACTGCATTTACAAGCTGCCTGTAAATCAAATTTATAGGGTCTATGCAATGTGAAGTGCTATGGATGGTACTCAGAAACAACCCTGCTGAAAACTATAAGCTTTAAATCTGGGGAAAGTAAATGATCAAAAATCTAGTGTTTAAAGTGAACTTTGCTGTTATAAACTTTTATTGGGTGCTTTCATGAAAACTGCTGCTTGTTTCTCTCTGCTGCTTGTTTCTCTAATACAAAATTTTCCTACCATCTTTCTGGTAGAGGATCCCTTTCTGCCCTCTGGAAGTAAACAGCCATGCCTATGTTCAGGAGTAGAAGGTAGAGAAAAATCCACACTCTCTGTCTCCAAAGTAAAGGTGTCATCCTGAGTCAATTTATCTGACTTTCACTTCCAGTCATAGAGGGAATACACACCAATTAAAATGGTTCTACCACAGACTAGCAAAGCTGACCTCCCATAGTCTTACTGAATAGATTTGTTCCCTTATTATATCTGAGTCATGTTTGCTCATTACCTGTTAAAAAATAAGCTGGTATTGCATCTTTATTTTAATTAGTAATGCAAAGTCAGTACAACTATGAAAAATAACCCACATTTGATTATTGCCCATAAATCTTTAACAGACTCTCATTAAGGGCCTATTCCTGCCAACATTACCTACATCACATGAGATAAAATGAGAAAATATGCCCCTGAATTCTGTCAATTACAATAAAAATAGAACTAAAGGACTCCATATTTTCAAACTCACTTTAAAACACTGCAGTTCTTCTATCTAAGCAGTATTATAGCTTCTAATTGCTAAATCTAATTAGGAAATTAATTTTTGTCCCAATACTTATTTCAGAATTTTCAATTTAGTTCATGTTCTGATTGAGAAAGGAAAATCATATTATAGGAAAATCTATAGAGCTGTAAAAAGGTTTTACTCTAAAATGTCCCAACTCCTGACTGCAAAATAAAATCAGTTAACTGAGCTCATGTTCTCAACTGGAAAACTGTGATTTTTAGTCACATTACATTTTCTGATAGCTCAATTTTTCACACACAATACTACCACTAAACTTACTTATTGCTCTGCATATTACTGTTCATGACTATGACCTTATTTATCATTTATGCAGTTTTCTCAGTCTTTATAGGTGCATTTTTTTACAGACTTTCGTACTTACACACAGCCTGGGCACTGTACAAATTCCAGATAGATCAGTTCTCTATATATAGCCCACACTGTAAGAAAGAACTGCATTTCATAACTTCTACGTACTAAGCATGTACTTAAAACAATAGTCCAGGCTTGCTCTTGCAGATGGTGGAAATGTTACAGCACCTTCCGTACTGCTTTTTTCTAGTTGAATTTATACTTACATATGAATATGTAAGTAATAAAATCATAAAAATGTGATTTTTCCCCAAGTCCAGAGTAATTCTTTTATTCTGCTGCTCAGGACACTTATATTCAGAAAACAGCAGATATTCTTTTAAATTAACCTTTTCCTGATTATCCTCAGAGACAGAATAACCACTTCAACCTATATCAATAAATGTACAGCAGTTAGTTCATTGAATATTTAACTACATTTTCAACATTGGCTTCATTTGGATTTTTACACGTAGAAAATCCATAAATAAATAACATTTACTTTTCACAATGCAACCTCACGCATTGCAAATTCTCTTAAATTACTCATACATTTTTAAAGGTGTTTCATTATTTCTAAAGTATTTCTACTTTTTTTTTTCTAAGAGTTACAGAAATACCTAAACTAAAGAACTTTATTTTATTTTGAGTAATATAATAATCATGCAAAAGATCTGAAGCATCCTAATGTTCTGAATCAATATCTCATTTTTTTGTCATAAACATGACAAAAACATGACAAAACATAAACATGTCATAAACATGACAAAAAAAAAAATGTATGCAGAATTGCACAACACAAACACAGAGGGCCAAATTCTATCTGTGGATTCAAGTCTCAGAGCAAGTCTCCATTTTGCTGGAATGAACCTGCTAAATACAAGTTGCTAGCATAAGTGGTTTTGCCTTTTCTCATGCAGGCAAATTTTCTAATCTCAGTGACTTCAGCTTGTAGAAATAGTGTTGGCTCAGTGGTCTAAAGAGAAAGAGAAAGGAAATGAAAGACTAAAAATGTGGCCAACTCCTAGGCTGGGAGAACTGTCTTTTATTTCCTCCTATAGTGGGTGTTTACTTTACCACCCAGTGTGAACACAATTTCTACTAGAACTGAATGAAAGAGACTTATGACAAACTCATAATTGAGTAGCTTGTCATAATGGCATAAGGCCTGAGTTTAAACACATGCAAATGAAGGGGCAGCACTTATATCTATCTTGCCTTTGCCTATTCAGATGGCTCACACCCCACATTCATATTTTGTGGATTTCATTCTGAGATTTCCTATTTTCTCTATGCATTGTACAGGGAACTTAAGTGACTATACTGAAATGACAGATCTGACTCAGTAACGTTATGCTGAAAATGTAAATGCTGTAATTATGATCATAAATCTTTGTGAATCCTGTCCCTATTTTTTTTTTAATCATTGTGTAATCTATTAAATTACCCTAGCAGCATGACACTAATGCTTCCCAAGTGGATTTAGTCTCAACTTTAATGTATGCTCAAAAAGAAAAAATATTATATCATGGAAAAGTTAAGGACTAAAATCATCATGGAACTACTCGATGTACAAACTTAAGCACAAATGGACAGAACAGCAGCTTCAGAACCTCCTTAAACCAAGCCACTGTTATCTTGCCTTTTAAAAACATCCACTTGGAAATCAAGTCAGTTTCCTGAGCCCCACAAGCATCAAGAAGCTCTGTCTCCTCCTTCCCCATCCCAGGGCTCCAGGCCACCTCTGACACAGTCTAGTGGTACAGCCTACAGTCAGGCTGCAGTGGGCAGAGCTATGTATGAGAACTGCAAGGAGCCATGCTGGGGTCTCCCCTTGGCTTGGCAGATGGGTTTTCTCTCCAGCTCTCGTCCTTGGTCTGCACTTGAGCTACGCTGCAGGTATATTTGTATTTCCATAATCAAAATAGTGTCGATCTTGTTTTTAAAATGAGATTTGTTTCTTTTTTTTCAATTCATTGCATTAAGCATGAAAAGAACTGGTGTGCAGGCATTCCTTTTGTCATGCAAAGACAAATAGTTCAATGACAGAGATATTCTGGCATAGGGGCATAGAAGCAATGCTTATCAGATTAATCATTATATCATAAGGCATATACATATCATGATTTTACATGTATTATCTCTACCAAAGTCACTGACAAAACACAGACTAATTTCAACAAAAACAGGATTTCTGCCAGGGCATTCATCACATGAACCTTAAGATTTCCCTTTTCTCTTACAACACTGTTCAAGAAAGAGTAAAACTAAAATCCATGGCAAATTTTTAAAAGACAAGTGTCTATTTGAGATAGAACAAAAATAAATACATTTGGGCAAAAGCACTTACACAGGTTTATTTCCATTGCTTCCACAGGTATTTACAATAAAAGCTGTACAGCGGTATTGTATTTTAAATTTTTGTTGCAGGGCATTGGTGGGAGGGGAGAGAAGAGATGATGCTTGTATTCACAAGTTCAGTTTTCAGTTATAACTGATTCAATGATGCTGAAATTTCATGAGTTTCTACAGTAACAATGAAAGAAATCTGATTACTGAATCCTATAGGACTTCCATCATCTTTTAATAATGCATATGTCCAGGATAAAAGGTTTATTCAAATTTCAGCCACATCAGAACCAAACAAAATATCAAGCTCATCCAGGTCTACACTGCATTCCTTAATCAAGACAAGTTCAATTGATTTCATGTTCAGAATCAAATGCAAATGCTTTACATTCTACTTCTAAAATCTAGTTTACATTTAAAATATGTATGCGCTTACACTTAATAAAGAAGGAAATCTAACCTCATTCACAGTACTGCTGGTAAGCGCTATAGTTTCTTCTTCTACAGCCTCAGCTGGAATGTATATACATAAAAAAGCAAGTTAGCTCTTCCTAGTTTATGGAGTTGGTATATAAGTAATTAAAGCTTTCTTACTTTAATTTCATTCTAACTTTTATCATTAATTTCATCTTAACTTTTAACTTATATCCAGTGGTAATATACAAAGAATGAAATACTTGTTCTTAATTTGTGAATCAAAATATATACAAAAAAAAAAAAAAAAAGCATTTACATATATATTAAGAAACACTCTGATCTTCAGATATTACTCAATAAAAAACTCTTTCACTTCAGGGGTAAGTGTGCACTTCAGCAAGGTTTTTGCTTAAGAAAGAGCTGGAGGATTTGGCTCAAACTAGTAAAGTAATGAGTTATGTTAATTTCATATTCACAACTCTTATAAATAATTTAGCCAAATCAAAATCACTGATTGTGTATGAAACTGAATTAGAACAACCACAGAGAATGAAAGTGTCAAAATTACAATACTAAAACCATTATAACCTTATTCCACTAAATTGGAGGCTAACATTTATCTCATTATAATGTTATTGAGAAAATTCTTATTCTAAAGAGACAAGTCACTAGAATTCTAATTCTAAATCTTGTTAAAATTTACAGGAATGTAAGCACTGTCTTGCATTTATGATGTCTTTACCAATGAAAACAAAGACAACACGTTTTCTGCATTTTTTTTAGCATTTTAACTAAATTAATTTTCTCATCTTCCTCTTCTCTTGGCACAGAGACTAAAAAGGCAGGGTAACAATCAGTTCATATCTTTAACATGCCTTCATTTTAACTTTACAGGGACTAACAGAGGACAATAAGCAGCAGCTTTTTGTCCACTACCCAAATGCATAATTTCCTTTTTAATATTGCAATAAATGCTTATCTGTAAAAATACAGAAGTTTTACTTCTCAAAAACAAATGCGAATGTGTTGGCTTTGATAAAAAGAATTTACACTCAGACTTTCATGGAACACACTATATAAAAAGAATAAAAGGCAAAGAAGAGTAAAAAACTAGAAAGCTTTTTTTGAGAAGAATGTTGCAATAGTTAGAGAATATTACAGTAATCTTCATAGATGAGTAAAATAATATATGGGAACTATTCAACTAAATGCATTCCAATGAATGGATCATTAAAAGTAAAGATGTAATAATCTAGCAATGCAAAATAGCTCTTCTGGAAGATTGATCTTATGCATATTGGTTCTCCAAGCAGAGAAAAATATTGATATAACCCCACAGCTGTTTACCTTGTAATGAAGAAAAATGAGCAAAATAATTTTGTGTAACAAGTATATTCCAAAAATGAACATATTTTTACATAAATATTTATTGTGCTCTATTATTTATACTTAACATTCTTCCTTTCATATTTCATATTTTGCTTGTTTTGATTTTGTCCTCTTTGTGTATTTTCTTTTTTCCATCTTCAAATTCTCTTATCTCTCCAGTTCTATCTTTTACTATCTTTTGTATCTCTCTATTCCCTGCCTTCCCAAGCGAGCAACTTTTTATATTCATTTTACTCTCCTTCCTTACCCTCCTTCTCCTTTTATGTTTCCATCTCAGTCATGTCTTTGCCAATTACACCATCAAGAGTATATACTGTTGTGTAGCATTGAAGTTACTTGGGCATAGATTACATATTGAAAAAAAAAATGGCAAAACATAATCTCAATGGACCTTACAGAATGAGTAGTCAAATGGAAACGCAAGATGACTAGAAACAAATTCATATGCACAAAATATGAGGTAGCATACTATAAAATACTATCACAATCCAGGTGTTGCTGTGTTTTTCACATTTGTGGCCCACAGTTGATTATAGAGCAATTGTATTTTAACACTAAAGCCTGAGTGAACTTTCTAGTACTACCTCCAGTACTGATGCTGCTTCATGAACTGTATCTGTCCCATGGATATACAGATGAATTCACCTTTCTGTGCTGTCAACCTGGCAGCTTTCACAAGCGTTGAATTCATTTTAAAATACAAAAATAAAGATTTCATTGTCAGAACCAGTTTGACCTGACAGATGAATTGAGAGAGAGAGATCAGAGAAGGTGATCGTTCATTGCTCTTCTGCAATCTCTGTTTTGTCTGTCCTGAAACTGAAAGACACTTCATAATTAATCAGATGTGTTTTGTTTTGTTTTGTGTTCAAAAAAGAATCAAAAAACCTTTCTTTTATCATAAGCTCTTCCAAATACAAAAAATTACAAAATAAAATACTATAGGATACTGATTATTTTCTTGTTTCCGTGTTTTTAAAGTATCTGCTAGTCCATTTCTGACTTATATGCTTGGGCTGAAATTAAGTACAGCATCTATAAGGAGATATTTAAAACACAAAATAGTTGTTTGAGGTTTTTTATGTTATTGAACAGTATAGATAAGATATTATAAAATTATTTTAAAATTTATTTACTATTGTAACTGTTGTAAAAATGACTAATATGGAAAATGTATATGCATATAGAATTGAATTTAATGAATTAATTATTTAATGATTTCACAGAATTATCATGAGTTAACAATAAATGAAATGAACATTTTTCATATTTGGCCTTCTCCTATTGTTTTTAATCTGTATGTGTTTATATGAAACGTCCCTCCTTATTATTTTTTTTAATGAGGAAACATATATGCACTTAATGCTTACTGATATCATTTCTCACTTGTGTGGATGAATTAAAATCCATTCACCTTCTTTTACCCAGAGGGCTTAAGTGCCTATAGGAAATGCTTTCAGAATATCATTTGGTTAAAGCAAATCACCATCAAAACCTGCAGGGAAAGAAACACCAGATAACCCAGGTGTCTCTAGAGCTCACTTCTGAGCAGCAGTCTAGTGTACAGCACTCTGTTCCTTCTTTACCACTGACATTATCAGTGTTTTGAACCAAGGAATAAGTTACATGAGTTCATGGAGCTCTTGGTTTGATCCCAGTATTTTGTCAGAATAAAAAGAAGTAGTGGGATCAAAAACTCTGGCAGAGACTCAATAACCAAGAGAAAACCTATTGCCTTTAATTTATTTATTTATTTTTCACCATGGAGTCATGAGGTTAGTTTACGATGTCTACCTTATTTTCCTTGTGTTCTAGCAAAACAACATTAAAGACTTCAAGAAAGTGTTGTAAGCAGTTCCGTCTCAAAGGCTCTGGACAACTCATGATCACATTAGATAAAGCAACAAATTTGCTTTGACTAACTGATCAATTGGCACCTCTGCTTGCACATATTTGTCATCTTGTACTTCTACTCCTTGAACTTGTTCTCTTGGTTCATTTGTTGTAAAGACACTAGATGCTGAAATGAAAAATTTTTGTCTTTGTAATTGCAAATGAATGTTTCCATATTCATTTAATGTCTGCATGCTTGTCAAATCCAAATCCTTTAATAAAACTCAGTATCTTTCTTCATTCTGAACTTTCCCTTTTACAATGTAAAACATTTGAAAGTACCATTTAAAAAGGAGTTCATTTTAGTGTCTTCACTTAGAGCGAATTAATTTTTGTGATCTTTTCAGCAAAAGATAGAGCATTACATTTTATCCCCCCAAAAAATAGGACTTACATACTGTTTATAAAATCAGTTGGAAGGTAGGATCTTTCCCTTTGGATAGCATTATTTCTAAAATGCATACATATGTATTATACATATATATTACATATATATATATTTAATTTTTTTATGTTGGGTTTATGTTGGCTGTCTGCCAGATGTCCCACCCAGTAGTTTTCTCTATCTCCTCAACAGGACAGGGGAATAAATAAGATAGCAAGGCTCATGGGTTGAGATAAAGTTTTGCTGTGTAGTGAACAATAAACTGAGAATGTCAAAATCAAACTAAACAGTTTTGATATATTGATAATAATCCCAAAATCATTTATTTCCCATTGCAAATCTGTAGTGTAACCAACACCAATGTTCAGATTTATTACAAGCAAATTTTTTTTACTTTGGTTTCTTAGCAAGTTCTTTTGATTTTGCAAAAGTGAGAAAGCTACCGCAGCTCTTTGCATATATTCTCATATTTCTGTTACAGTTGTAAAATCAGCAGCTGCAACAAGAATTCATGCATTTCATAGTAAAGTACTTTTCAAAAATTTTAAAGGATCTTCATACAAAAGTGCAATGCATGATGTGATCATAACTATTCCTATCATGTCAAAGAGCAAAGCAATAGCAGCTCACCACCAATAATTTTACATGCTAGCCAGTTGGAAGTGATCTAGTTTAAAAGGACACCATAGTAGTATGTTCCCAAATTCTCATTGTTCCCTCACCAGCAAGAGATTATTCTCCTTCTGGGTTCTAGTTCCCATTCCTTGAATGATTTCAGGCCTTGCACAATAGTACACATTATATCAACAGTCCTGAATCTTTACATCTTCCCTTTACTAAAAGGCTCACTGTAATTGGACTTTGATTGATTCCTTGTTAGGAATTCAAGACTTGTATCAGGCCAAGGTTTAGATTTAATGTCTCAATGGATTACAAGAAGGCAAAGCTTGTGTGACATCATTGCAGTGTTATTTCTAGTATTATCACTAATGCATATGGAGCTGTCATATATAATAATATATCTGCTTTATTACTAGCAGACATCAAGAGAGAAAAAAATGAAGAAAAAGTCAATTGCACAGCATAAAACTGATGGATGTATAAATCCCACTGAAGGTAATATGTAAACTAATTTTAGTCATGAAAATATGTTTTTATTTTCATAATGTGATTTTTCACATGAAGAGAGATTTTACAGAATGTAGCTATGAAATTTATATTTATGAAAGATACAAAAAAGGAGAATACAATAAAAGTCTATAAAATAACAAGTGAAACACAGACAGTATGTCTTAATTCAAGAACAGAATAGCCAGTAAAATTATAACACTGATAGAAACAAATGAAACTTTGATTACATGATAGACACTCCATGCAGCTCTTGCTCTTGAAACATTAAATATATCTTAATAACATCTAGAGAGGGTTACATTTATGCACAGTTACATTAACCTACAAACAATAAATGCTATACACTAAATCCAGCATGGAAATCAGACTTTGACTGACAACATTAAAGGAAATATTCCTTCACAAGTAGAACTATTTTCCTTACCCAGACCTAACAAGGTGAGAGGAAAACATTTCTCTGGCTCAAACACTATGTTCTCAGCAAGTAGTCATCAGTCACTGAAGTGCATGCTGTGGGGTGGAAACCCACCAAGCTATTATGAACTCAGAACTTCCATTCTCCAGGTAAGTCTTCTGACAGCTAAGTTATTTATGAAAATTACTTCTCTCTTCACTCTCCCTGTGTTTTTTAAAAGAGGAGAGTGGCGCGGTTCCCTAAATCCAGATGGTGACATGGACACAGGCTCCAAAGGAAGTATCAGACAACGAATCTCTGTTTCTCATAGATGACTATATCAAGGTTTTCTGCCAGCAGCTAATTCCAGGAAAGTAACAGTATTTTAGATATTCCCCTTTTATTAACATTTCCTGCAAGGTAGTTTACATAATGCTGTGTCAACTAAGAATTACATAATTCTGTGTCAACTAATTTCCATTACACAGTGCCTAAAAAATTCCTTTTTGTGTCCTTCTGCAGCAGTAGCTGCAGTAGCTGGCCTGGATATTCTTTCAGCTCAAATATAAGCAATTCTGATAAAACCACAAGCAAAGTTGTCTAAGAGCTCCCTTTAAATGAAAAAAAAAAAAAAAAAAAAAAAAAATCTGAAATCATCTGTATGTAGTATTTAGATGCAGCATCTTATCAGTGAGCAACGAATGTGTAAGTAAAAAAAGTATTCTAAAAATATGAAAATTACACTCTAGTAAGAGACTTTCAGTTTTAAAACATACTCATGCATTTGTATAACATACATATTCAAAACTGTCCATATTTCTTTTACTTAAAATGTAAATATCTAAATACACACAGTCTGAATCCAAGCATAAATTACAATCAAATTCCATTATTTTGTCAGTTATTATTGTAACACTATAATATTTCATAGTTCTGACAATATCTTTTATATAAAATATGACCAAAACATATCCTAGCAAAGTTTTTTTAAATGTATATTGAAATTTCATGTTTTAACTTACACTTGCCTTTTATTTCTTAGGTCTTCTGGAAGAGTTTCATGATTCACTATATAACCTAAAAGGTAAGTAATAAGTAATTTGACAATTGTGAATGAAAAAAATGTTACAATTTTCTTTTTATTATTTATTAAAATAATAACAATGTTAAAAAATCTTCCCTCTAACCACTGAGCAGTTCTAGCATGATGAGTGTATTTATGATATAATAAGGGATTTAAATATATTTAAAGGTAGTTCTTTTAGATGCACTTTAATGATTTACCTTCTTTAAGTTATTGTCTCTCACTGATGGAGTATACTACGTAAGAAACTACTACATGATTAGTTTATTAAGTTTATTAAGAGATATATCAATTGTATCAGAAAGATGTTAGCTGAGTAGCCAACTTGAAAGCAATGTGTATTGCAGACTTTTAATGCAACAAAAAATCTTATTGACTATTATTTTCTGCTTTGCTTAGGAGTCTAAGCAGAAAAATGATGCATTCAAACATTTATTTTACAAGTTTGAAGCTTTTAATATCAATAAGATACAACAGAAAATAATGAATTTTGATCCTCAGTGATTACCTTAAATGCTATTCATCACAACCTAAAATATTGAATATTATAAAGTTGATGTGGTCATTAAATTATTAGGAGCATCTGTGCAAGACTTGCTAAATTTCTTTCCCAATACCACAACTTTTTGAGCAAAAGTCCTCACACAAAGTAGCCAGCATAATTTTATGAAACTACGGTTAATAAAATACTTGTCCATGTGGTGAAACTGTTGCATTTTACAGAAAGAAAAAATAATAAAATAAAGAAATCAAATAAATTTCAATTAAATCAACAGGACTTCTTGTGAAGCATCTAGACACTGCTGTGAAGCATTTTTGTGAAGTATTTAGACACTGCTAAATGGTATGAAATCATCCACTCACTTGATTTAGATAGCCAGAAGTTTTCCAAATAGTAATCACTTCTGCTTACCATAAGTCTTACCCAGAATTACATTCCTTATATACAAGTAAGAGGCTGAAATGTTGCAGTGCAAATCTCCTTGAATATCAATGCTCAATAATTATGTGAATTTATTCCATAGATTTACAACCTAAATGTCAGCTTTAAAACAGACTCAGCTGATAAAAATTTGACAGATAAAAATATTATAATAAAAATTATGTTAATTATATTTATCAGTTCTAAAAACAGATGAATAAAATTATAAGCAGTTTTAAATCCAGCTCCAGCTTTTAAATCCAGCATTATATATCATGATGTGTTTTATGGTTATCCAGCTGAAGTAAGCACTAGCAAATAAGTA
The DNA here is from genome assembly GCF_964211825.1 of Aythya ferina. Taxonomy (NCBI): domain Eukaryota; kingdom Metazoa; phylum Chordata; class Aves; order Anseriformes; family Anatidae; genus Aythya; species Aythya ferina. The sequence continues at coordinate 101,321,419 of NC_140298.1, read as the reverse complement.
ACAATGTTTATGCTGTCCACTTTTTATACTTTCTGCTTTTTATACACAGGTATCTGTGTCTAATTTTACTAATATTTATATTTTCTTTGGAGCTCTATTTCTTCATAAAGCTGGTTTTAGAATCAGAAGAATACATGATATTATAATGTTATCATTAATTTCTCATGGAAACACATTAAGAAAGATTGGGAATGTCCATAACTTAAATATATTGTTTGTCCTTTCTCCATGAATTTAAGCAGTTCAAAAATTTAAAAATGTAATGGAGGATTTATTATCTGCAATATGGCTAATTACCATATCTATAAAGAGTATTGGAAAAATAAACTTGACTTTCCAAAGAAAAAGTATTAGCAGAGCTAGGAAGAATTATTCCTCACAGAAGGAAAGTTTAACAGGCTGAGCAAACAAAAACAAACACATCAAATCAAAAATGTAGTCAAGCTGTGAGGCTAAAACATATGCCAAACACAAAGAACATATCTGCTCTCAGTAACTGTGAAAGCAGTAACAATATTATGCCAATGAATACTGCAGAAGGAATGTAACACCATGCAGGTAATAAAATACTTTTGCAAAATCATGTTGCTCTGCATATAAATAAATAAATAAATAAATAAATAAATAAATAAGGGGTGGTCCCAGGCGACCAAAAGGATGTCCCACACTATGTGGCATCATGCTCAGAAATAACAGTTGGGAGGAGTTGGTTGATGGTGGGGGACATTCAGAGTGATGATGTTTCTTCCGAAGAATCGGTTCCATGCAATAAGCGCTTCTTTCCTAGGAGTGACTAACACCTGTCTGGTGATGAGAAGCAGTGAATGAATTCCTTGCTTTGTTTTGCTTCCACACATAGTTTGCTTTCCATAGCAAACTGTCTTTTTCTCAATCCATGAATTCTCCCGCTTTTGGCTTTCCAATTCTCTTCCCCATCCCACCTGGGGAGAGTGAGCAAGCAGCTGGATGGTGCTGAACTGCCTGCTAGGGCTAAACCACAGGAATTTTTTAGTAAACCTATTCCTGTTTGAGTGATACCACTTATTTTTCTTTATTTGGATTTCTTCTGATTCGATTGTGTTGAAACTTCAAATTTGTTTTATCGGTGTTGGTAGTCCAATCTGTAGCCTGTGGAAATAGATTCTCCAGTTTCTCTGCAAATCTGCTTCAACTCCTATCACAAGAGCAGGGTCAACTTTATATATGATATCTAATATGGATAAGCAATATAAAAGAAAAGATAGAAACCAGGGAAGTCAGTGTATTTGACTATAATGGATCTTGAAAAAAAAAAAAAAATCAATTATTTAACTGATTTAACTGGGAAAGATAAAACTGATTCCCACACCAGGGTTCCAGTTCTGTTTATCTGGGTTATATTAAATACAAGCCGGTCTCCCAGAACCTTTGGTTCATCTACTTTCATGCCAGCTCACAGAAGTAAATTTGGTAATAGCCAGTGACAGTTAATTTCTCTGGGAGGAAGATTCCTCTAGGAGGAAGAGAGCCAGTTGCAGTTGACAGCTGCTACAGGTAGTTAAAGTTGCCTGTAAATCCTGGTTAATGTGAACACATAATTACATTCACCTCGCAGTCTCCTATCCATGAGAAACTAACAATTGTTAAACAAACTGACCTCTTCTGTGTACCATAAAAGGTAAGCATTTTATGAAAAAATACAAAATAAAAAAATCTAATATCTTAACAGCTGCACGACAAGTGAATTGGGATTATACCTTTTCAACCAGCATAAAACACTATTGTCTTCTCTACCCTCACTTTATCAAGCTCTTAAAGGTTAACTTAATGAGTGTGCCTGTTCCACACCTACCCCAACCATGACATATTCAAAGGATGTATGCCAGCCTAATGGAATCACCAGCACTGGACCTCTTCATCCACTTTCTCAAAGACAAATGAATTCATGAAGAATCTACAGCAAATGGATCCTGATGAGGCATTATATTCCATGTTATAAAAATAAGGTGGCCCTTGTGGTGGTTTTACTCAGGTGGGCAGCCGAGCTCCACCACAACCACTCTCTCACTCCCCCTCTCCTCAAAGAGGAAGGGGGAGAAAATACAACACAGAGAACTCGAGGTTTGAGATGAGAAAGGTTTAATTAAAGGAAAAGGGAATGGGGAGAAAAAAGAAACAAAAGAAACAATAAGTCCGCGCGGAAGCACAGAGAGAGGGAAAAAAAATATTCTCTACTTCCCATCAACGAGCGATATATGGCCACGTCCTGGGAAGCAAGGCCTCAAAACATGTAGTGGTTGCTCAGGAGGAACAGCCCCCTCCCCCACGAGAGCCCCCCTTTTTATTGCTGAGTGTGACATCAGGAGTTATGGAATATCCCTTTGGTTGGTTTAGGTCAGCTGCCCTGGTAATGTCCCCTCCCCATCACTTGCCCACCCCCAGCCTGCTGGCTCTTGGAGGCTTGGAAGGAGTCCTGATGCTGTGCCAGCACTATGCAGCAATAGCCACAACACTTGAGTGATATCAGCTACGAGTGCAGAGCACAGCACTGTGGTGGGCTGCTGGAGGGAAAAGGTGACTCCAGCTCAGACAGACCCAACACAGCCCTTTACTCAAACATTCATTCTTGCAAAAGGGAATCTCTAGTATGTCCTTTAGAATGCATTTCTTCAAGCAGAAGACACACTGCCTTCTCTCAATAGTGAAACAAATCTAGGTCATCCTTTTTAATTTTCTATTATTTTGTAACAGAGAAAGTAATAATAGTACATTGAATTGTATAATTATGATAGAAGAGAGCTCTGAAGGTCATCTGGTCTGATCCCTGCCTCAAAGAAGAGCAGATACAAAACAAGTGCTCAGGATTCTGTCCAGGTGAGTTTTTAGTACCTGCAAGGTTGAAAATTCCATAGCTTTTCTGGGGAACCTACTCCATTGTTTGACAAAAAAAAAAAAAAAAAAAAAAAAAAAGAAGAAGAAGAAAGAAAGAAAGAAAGAAAGAAAGAAAGAAAGAAAGAAAGAAAGAAAGAAAGAAAGAAAGAAAGAAAGAAAGAAAGAAAGAAAGAAAGAAAGAAAGAAAGAAAGAAAGAAGAATCAAATCCTACACAGAGAAATACTGTTCAAACTGAAAGATAATATTACCACAAATGCAAGTGGATACAAACACATCCATGCATGAATAAATATAGGCTGGAAATCATCTTAATGGCCAACAGATTTATTAAATTCTGGAATCAAAGTAGCAGAGCAAAAGGCAATTTTTATTTTTTTTTTAAATGAATCTTGATCATTTCTTAGAAATGAGTCCCTGACATGATTTAATATGATAGTAGAACACATAATATTTGTCACAGCACCAGTCAGCACCTGAATGTCTTCCCATTTGTTTTGCTTCAGGCTAAATGCCCATTCCTGAAAGTATCTTTTAGCACAGAGCAAAAACAATACCTTCTGGAAGTTCTGCCCATGCACAGTGTTCAATCCTACAGATAACAGATGTAACATGTAACAGATATTTACAGAATTATTTACTTAAAGACACAGATGCTTAAATATTTAATTGGTTAATAAAACATTTTTAGTAACAGATATGAACAATTTGCACACTGCAATGTTGCTTCCAACAGTAAGGGTTTCTGCTTTAGTAAATTCTTCATGATTGAAGAATTTCATATTCTGAGTTAAATTAAAATGCAGATTTCAGAAGCAGTGGTTTGAGCCACTAAAATAATTACACATCCTTTTGAAGAGAACCCAGCTGGCCTAGAAGCATGCATGTCCTTACTAAAGTGTCAAATGGTTCATTAAATTTGGAGGAAGAAAAAAAATTTTTGCTCAATAGATAAATCTACTCAATATACAGAAAGTCTATAAGAAAGCAACTGTAAAAAATGAAAAAAACGTAATGTTAGTATCCTATTGAGAGATATATGTGACTGAAATTAGATTTAGCACAAGTAAGACAAAGGCACTTTGGTGGACGTAAGTTACCTTACTATGGTTTCGCTCTCTGACACTGATAAATATCTCTGTCCATAAACTTTCAGACTGTTTTCCAGTTTCAGGACTTTAGATATTTGCACAGTGGTGGACAGAAATATTCTACTTTCAAGTGGAAAAAAAAAAAAGTTTGCATATTTCAATTTTAAAAAATATTTTTTAAAAAATCTATGGACCTGGCTATATCAATGTAATATCTATAGTTTTCATAGTCTTGGCTAGAACAGAATATACTGGCTTATCTCTTGATAAACATATTACATCTATGACTTCCTATTCTGTGATGCATGGCAATTCAATTTCAGACAATTCAAGATGATAATTATTCTCATGTAGGCTAAATTTAACATTAATACTACCCAATTATAGTATTTATATAAAAATCAGGAGGCTTCAGGAACTGTTAATGGAATTAAAAATAAAAAAAAAAAAAAAAAAAAAAAAGCAGAAAGCAAATTATTCATTTATCGGTTACATTTAAGTCCATTATACTCAGAACCATGAAATAATCAGCACTATTTTCCAAATAAGGCAGTGTTTAAATGCTAGCATTACAAGAGGATGAAGGAAAATTCCAGCTCCTAAGTTATCAAACATATGAATATGGAAACTTTTAGTAGCATTGAAATTAGTCATCATTAAGACTCAAATAATGTATAAAATATAATGCATTCTGATTGTATTGTTCTTATTTTAATCAGCTGAAACTATCACTTAACTGATTTCATTACAGCTAGAAACATGCTCACAGTATTGATTATGGAATTTCCCTCTGAGGAAATAATCAGGGCTTTCATCAACAAATAAAATAAATACACACTGTTCATAAGCTCAATATCATAACTTAATGACCTAATTTTTTTAACTGCTAATACAGTAACACAGCTATAAAATTGTAAAGAAAAACTGAACTTTTAACTAATGAAGACCTAAAAACAGAATGTCATGTGGTAACATAACAGTGTCTCAAACAACTGCCAGAATATGAACTAAGATAATAAAAATACAAAGAAAAAAAAAAATGCATCCTGACAACCATAAATACCCTAATTTTTTTCCACCGTACATTCAACTGATTACAGCAGTATGAGTGCGTTACAATAGACAAAATAATTAGATGTGATGTTTAACATCTGATCTAGATGGTAAATCAGAAGGGTGGGTGCTTTCTGATGTACCTAAATAAATTCTGCGGCATATAGACTCTTCTGTTGCTCACATGAAAAACTAGTGAATTTCAATAGCAGAATATATGCATTATTCTGTCATCTGTTTGGGACCTTTGTTTATTTTTTCAGATTACAAAATTACATACCTTCACACTTATTCTCCTGGCACTTATAGAAGTAAAAATAAAAATAAAAATAAAAATAAAAATAAAAATAAAAATAAAAATAAAAATAAAAATAAAAATAAAAATAAAAATAAAAATAAAAATAAAAATAAAAATAAATAAAAATAAAAATAAAAATAAAAAAAATAAATAAAAATAAATTAGTCATTTATGCATTACTAACAGGAAGTCAGATAACAACATACCAACCGAAAACATCTTTTCCTGGATCAAACCTACATGAAGTCTTTCATGCTCATTAGTTGATTTAAATGAGCAATCAGAAGTCATGCACTGTCAGCTAATTAGCCATTAAAAATAATAATTGAGGAACTGTGTATGAAGTACAAAAATTAAAATGAAGCTGCAAGAGGAGACTAAAAGTAAAAGTGGCGTTTTGGTCTATGCAATTTGAATAGTTCTGCCATAAGAGTGAACAGTGTTGATACTTTTGACTTCTTTATGCCTTGAGCAAAAACACCATACGAAAATAGCAATAGTAAAGGTCTTTTGAAAATGCACAATATTTTCTATCCAATATATTAGCCGTACTTTCAGAAAGTAATCAGTTCATAGTAGTCCACAACACAAAGTAACAATATTATTAAAAATATATAATATTGTAGCAATGTTATAAAAAATTATAACCAAAGACAGGAAATTGTTAATGAAATTAATTGCTCTGTTGCAATACTGGGGTTGAGAAACAGAAAACAGTATACTATACACAGGAAAAAAAAAAATCAAAAATCACATTTCTGCTAAGGGCTTTTACTTTGAACAAGTACCGTCTTAAGTAATATTAACAAAGTTACTGGTGAAGTGTACACTTAAGTATTTTGCTTTTCATCAGAAGTCAGGATTAATTACTGATAATGTTATGTGCCTCAGGTAGAAACTAAACTTCTCTGGTCTTCCTCTGTAGTCAGGAGAGAGACCACAGGCAGCTCCAGAAGTTCATTCCCCACAGTTGCACAATCTCATCAGGCTTGGGAGATCTGAGAAAGGCTAAGTTCCTAATTCATGGAATAAAGAGAAATGCCTAAAACTAGGTAGGAAGCATTTGTGTTCAGCATCAAAACATCTCACATGAGACTATCCCATGAAAACATTTAGCACCAAACCTCCATCAGAACTGTAGAACACTAGTGTGGTAAAGATTTGCAATTTTCTCTATCTGCTGCAACATAAAAATGAATACCCTCTAAGCCACCTGAGTAGACTGAGTACAGTATGCCTGTCCAGTGTGAATGACTTGTTATCTAAAGAAATGAAATGAAGGTTAAAAGAGTAGTTCCATTAAATGTATTAACCATTCACGCTTATTCCCTTGCACTCAAGCCACAGCCTTTCATACTGCAGCAGTCCTACTGCTGGTAAGCCACCACTCCACCTCCTCCACACACCTCTGCATTAGTCCTGATAAACTTCAGTACTCCATTACAATTGTGACCACAGCAGGGATATATAAGGGCTTCTGTAAGAAGTTCACTTCAGCAGGATCATATTTCCCAGTCAAGACAAGAGTGTCTGAAATTTTTCAGCATAAACTTTTAAACTTCAAGGCAGATAATCTGATGATGTGTGACAGAGAATCATTGTCTCCTGACAGCAGGGGAGGTCTTTCTCCTCCTTTATAGAAAATGTAGTAGTAGTAGTGGTTATCAACATTTAACCACTGTGACATAGTGGAGAGGATTCCATCACATTTTCCAAACCTTTCACAATTCAAAAACACTGAAGTGTAAACAAGACTTTACACTGGCTGAACAGTATGGAACACAGGATGACTAAGACGAATACCACAGTCAATACTGCAGGCAGAGTGTACAGCATATTACGCCTTGTAGTCCCTGTAGAATATCTGCCTCAAAGGCTTTTTACAAATGTTACTCAGTCTCTATAACCACTGGAAGAAAGTTCAGACCATATCCAGAGTGGGGACTCACATTAACATCCATTTTAGTAGGTGTGAAGCCATGTTTCATATACACATACGTGCAGTCTGGCATAAAAAGTAACCTGGATGAAAAGGAGCATGAGTTTCAGAACTGCCAAATTAGCACATATATAATCTGAGGAGAGACAGATAAAGAAAATGACACCGTAAGTAGTTGAAATGGTTGTTAGAAAGATAAACTTGAGCAAAGACCATGTCCATTTCACCCCAATGAATTCTGAGATGTGACCTATAAATTAGTCACAATGGACTGAAGACTTTCAAAGCTTTCCATAGTACTTAAGGCCTGTTCACAAGAATCATTTTTATTACAAACCAAATCCCTAGCTATGGGGAAAGGATAACTTCTGTCCTCTGGAGGTACACAAAAACAGCTGCTATGACCTTCATGAACACTCTTAATATTGCTTACTGCACTCAAAGCATCATCTTCTTGGGTTACCATGAACTGAGAATACTTTCTGCAGAGTGAGTGAATGACAGCATGAAAATAAACGTCTCCCATTTGCAGCAGTTATAAATATATTTCCTTCCATAACAAGAAATCCTGTCTCTGTGACACACAGGACTAAACCAAAAATCAGCTGCTGTCTCCATAGGCTACCTTCTCACTTGTTGTCTTCTCCCTTTTCACATTAAAATATAATTAGAATTAGAGGACAAAAGAAAAGTGACTGTGACTGGAAGACTGAAATGAGAGCAGATTAATGTCCCCAGTGCTTGAAGGTGCTTGGCATAAACCCAGAGTGCTAGCTCCAAGGAGTGAAATATTTCTTTCAAATCCTTAAGGGAAGATCTTTCACAGCTTGATGGATTTCTCTGAGAATTCTGAAAGAAGGAAGCCAAGAGATTTGATTCACCACCATTTACCATGTCATGAACCAGGTCACAATATCTGCTTCATCGAGGGCTGCTTGAAGCATCATTCTTGATTGAAGTAAAATCCACTTTCTATAGAAGTTCTGTAATTGATCAAACTGTAGACATACTAGTATGCATCCTGAAAGCCTGTTTGACATCCTAAGCTGACACAAGTAGAAAGACTTAGACCTTTCTGAATATGTCTCAACATTTATATTTCCTGTCAGGACTGAAACAGCTGAGCTCTTTTGAAGTTGCTGCCACTGCAAGAAACTTCAGGGACACATTTGAAAGTAAGAAAACAGACTCTGACAAATCTGGGAATGCCTACCCACTGTTAGACTGAAGCTTTAGGAAGAAAGGTTCATTTTTAAGTGGCTGGGTAAGTTGGCAAATATATCCAAAATGTGGAAGGCAAGCAAATAACAGTGAAAGTACTCCAAGGGATTAATGCAGTCTTAAGTGGAGTGCTAATTAATGCTCTCTGATTCCCAACAACAAGGAACAATCAGGGCAAATGCTGAAAATTACTCAGCAAGAGAATTACCAAGGCAAATCACAGAATCACAGAATGGTCGAGGTTGGAAGGGACCACTGTAGGGCATCTGCTCCAACCCCTGACTCAAGTAGGGCCACCCAGAGCAGGTTGCCCAGGACCATGTCCAGGTGGCTTTTGAAAATCTCCATGGGGAGAGACTCCACAGCCTCTCTGGGAAACCTGTGCCACTGCTGTATCACCCACATGATAAAGAAATACTTCCTATGTTCAGATGGAACCTCTTGTCTTGCAGTTTGTGCCCATTGCCTCTTGTCCAGGCACTGGGCACCACTGAAAATAGCCTGGCTCTGTCTTCTGTGCATCCTCCCTTCCACGATTTATAAATTGCATGGCATTGATGAAATTCCCCCAAGCCTTCTCCAGGCTGAACAGTCCCAGCTCTCTCAGCCTCTCCTCATAGGAAAGGTGTTCCAGTCCCTTCATTATCTTTCTGGCTCTTCGTTGTACCCTTTGCAGTATTGTTCATGTCTCTCTTGTATCAGGGGCCCAAAACTGGACACAGAACTACAGGTGTAGCCTCACATGCACTGACTAGAGGGGATCTCCTCTTTTGACTTGCTGACAGCGCTGCCTAATACAGCCATTAGCTTTCTTGGTGGCAAGGGCACAATGCTGGCTCATGCTCAACTTGGTGTCCACCTGGACCACCAGGTCCTTTTCTATAAGGTTACTTTTCATCTCGGTAGCCCTCAGCATGTACTGGTACCTGGGGTTGTTCCTGCCCAGGTGTAAGTCTTTGCACTTCTCCTTTTTGAACTTCATCAGGTTTTATTTACCCTGTGTCATCAGCAAATGTGCTGAAAGTACAATCTAACCAATCATCTAGATTGTTAGAGAAAATAGTAAACAGGACTGGACCCTTTATCGCCCCTGGCGTGCTCCACCGGTTTCTGGCCTCCAAGATCTCGTGATTCCAGCAGACAGATCTCTACAGAAAAAAAAAAAAAAAAAAAGAAAAAAAGAAAAAAAGCCAATGGAGAAAGGAAGAAATAATGGAAAACATATAGTCTGTGATATTGAGAATAAAAAAAAAGTAAATGAGGTGCATATTCTTCTCTTTTATACTACATGTGACATGTAAAGGAGAAGAAATGCATCCCCACAACAGCTACTGAAGCTAAAAGATTTAGTAGTGATCTAGTAGTGATAGATAATAGAAGATAATGTAGTATAAGCTTCTGCGGTTTGTTAATGTTTCTCCTATCTGTGACTCAAAAAAAAAATATAGAGTATATTTATTAGGTTATAAAAACTAACATGATCCTTCCAACTCAGCACTGGTGACATCACATTTGAGTGCTCTGTCAAGTTCTGGGCTCCCCAGACATACTGAAGCATGTCCAGCAAAGATGCTGAAGACATTGGAGGTCATGTGAAGAGAACCAGCAGAAGCCGAGAGAAGTGTTCAGTGCAGAGAAGAGAATGCTCAGGGGGATTTTATCAATGTGTATAAATTCCTGTCGCAGGAAGAACGGAAAACAGATATATGTTCTTCACAGTAGTATCCAGCCACAGGAAAATGAACACACACTGAAAAACAGGAAATTCCACTTAAGGAAGAAAAAGATTTTTTTCCAAGAGGTTGATCAAAGACTAGAACTGGTTGCCCAGACTCATCGTGGAGTCTTCATTCCTGGAGGCATTCAGAACCTGGCTGGTTGTTGTGGTTTAACCCAGCAGGCAGTGCAGCACCACACAGTCATTTGCTCTTCCCCCCCCCCCTCCCAAGTGGGATGGGGGAGAGAATTTGGGGAAAAATAATTAAAATAAAATAAAATAAAATAAAATAAAATAAAATAAAATAAAATAAAATAAAATAAAATAAAATAAAATAAAATAAAATAAAATAAAATAAAATAAAATAAAATAAAATAAAATAAAATAAAATAAAATAAAATAAAATAAAATAAAATAAATAAATAGAAGCTTGTGGTTTAAGATAAAGACAGTTTAATAGGACAGAAAAAAAAGAGAAATAGTAATACTAATAATGATTATAGTAATAATAATAATATGTACAAAGCAAGTGGTATACAATGCAATTGCTCACCATCCACTGAGCGATGCCCATCCCATCCCCAAGCATGGGTGTGTCCCCCCTCATGCCAGCCAGCCCCCCCATATTAATTGTTCAGCATAATGTCATACGGTATGGAATATCTGTTTGGCCAGTTCAAGTCAGCTGTCCTGGTTCTGTCCCCTCCCAGCTCCTGCTGCACCCATAACTTGCTCACTGGCAGGGCGATGTGAGAAGCTGGAAGAGTCCTTGGCTTGGTGTAAGCACTACTCTGCAACGATTAAAACATCAGCATGTTATCAATATTATTCTCAACTTAAATCCCAAACACAGCACCCTCCCAGCTACTAGAAGGAAAATTAACTCTATCCTAGCTGAAACCAGGACACTGGTATATATTGGATTTTGGTGGAAGGGGTGGCCTCTGTGAGCAGAGCCCAGCAGCTGCCCCATGTCAGATCAGAGCCAGCTCCATCTGGCTCCACAGGGACCCACCACTGGCCAGAGCCAAGCCAATAAGCAATGTTTGCACCTCTGTGAGAGCATATCTGAGAAAGGAAAAAAAAAAAAAAAAAAAAACTGCTGCCACAGCAGCTGGGAGAGTGAAGAGTGAGAATTAGCCCTGCAGACCCAAAGGTCAGTGCAGAAGGAGGGCAGGAGTTTGCCTAAACATAAAGTGTTACGGACTGACCACAATGACCATTCCTTGTTCCCTTGTGCCACTCAAGAGGAGGAGGTAGAGGAGAGTGAGTAAGGGGTAGGTGCTTTTAGTTTGCTTTTAGTTCTCACTGCTCTAGTCTGCTATCCGGTAATAAATTATATTAATCTACCTTATGATGAGCCTGGTTTGCCCATGATGGTACTCAGTGATTTCCCTGTCCTTATCATTATATCCTCTAAGTCCATGCATTATCTTCCACTTTTTATCTTTTCATTATTATCTTCTCTTCTTTCTTTCTAACAACAATATTTTCCCATTAAAACATATGTGTATATATATATATATATATACACATATGTTTTAATAATAATATATATATATATATATATATATGTTTAAGGCCACCTTCCTCAGCCTCTAGCATTACACTTTTTTTTTCTTTGAATATCCTCATATCTTTCCATAACTCCACAAATATAAGTTACTTCTATACTTTCTGAAGATTCTCCATAGCTCATAAACTGGTCAAGTGTTAGAATTACTTGTTTTCCTACATCACTAATGACACCAACCTTAATATTGAGTTTTCACTCATATATCATCAATTTTCACTCATTAAATTTCATCACTTTTTTATCTTGCATTTCAACTGAAAATTCCTTGCAGTTTCACCTACTATATTCTTACCAATAAATAATTTCCTAATATCCATTTCAATTTTGCCACTACTATAAGTGACACAACAAACTTATCTTTTACCTTTAAACATTTTTGGCTACATTGTACTATTTATAATTGTCATCAAATATTCATTCTTATAACCAGTCTCACCCATAACAATGATGACACTAAGAACATGATTCAACTCATAACAAAGTATGTAAAAAGGAACTGATTTTCCACTATGAGTCCAGCATTTTGCAAGCAGGTTAGCTTGCCTTATGATTATAAAAAAAAAAAAAAAAAAAAAAAAAAAAAAGGAATTGCACAAAAGCCAACACTGAAAAATTTACAGCTGCACAAAATACTGTTCGAAAAGTGATTTTGCAATCTAAACTTAAGTCACCCATTCCACACTGACAGTGGTGCAAACCTGCAATAAAATGCTTTAGAAAGTATCACTTTAGAAAGTATCTTCCGTACCTTCTTCCACAAAAAAAAAAAAAAAAAAAAAAAAACAACTTTTAATAATCATCCATACATATCAAACAGGAATCTGAAGCTACTTCTAAGTAATATAAGGGATCAAACATAATTTGGACAGAATGAAAATTAATTAACAATTACTAATTTAGCAATACTTCATTCAGTTAAGATTTAAATGCTCAGTATGGAACAACTTTCTTCTCTCCATGTTTTTTTAACCAACAATAATATATTTGGTTGCTTGAAGACTAAGTGAACACATTTTACATTTCAATAACCTGTTTAACTTGTAAGTAACATAATGTAACTCTTGATATAGGTAAAATACTGTGGCAAACACAATGCTTTTTAGGAACTTGCATTCAATTTCTTTTAAGGAAAAAAAAAAAAAAAGCAAAAAAAAAAAAGCCAGGAGCAAATCCTAGCAGAGTGTGTCAAGTTTCAGCCAAGAGCAAATATTTATGTCTGCATGCCACTTTAAAATAACATCTTGAAGTAATAAAGATTGCATTCAGAAGAAGTTTGGGGCCATCTAGTGGAACTTTTATTATAATATTGAAATGCTTGTGGATTGAAAACATTTTGAAAGCATTGTTTACAGAAAAAAAAAAAAAAAAAAAAAAAAGACGACCTTTTTTTTAGCAGTTATTTTCTCAAATATACTATAAAAGTCGACTTTTTTATGGTAAGAGTAACAAAAATCAATAGTTATGCAAAGATCTTGCTATCATACAAAAACATAAAACTGCAGAATGATTATTTGAGGTATGATTTAGAAACTTCATCCCTAGAAACATATAAATCAAGGGTAGACAAGGAAAATATATCATATAGTATAAGGCATGGCAGCTATGGGAATGATCTACATGACCTAAAGAACCTTCTTCATCTCTAAATTCCGTTATCACAATTTGCCAATGGAAGATACAGTGTTCAAAAATTATTCAATAAAATAAACACACTTCCTGTCCTTGAAGGAACAATTCAAATCATATGTCAGAGATACTTTACATTTTAAACTTTAACTCTTTATTTTGACATTGAAATCATGTGTGACTGTTTCATTACAGAAAAACTAAGTATTTCAGCATTAGCCTGAGGGTACCATTTACTACATCATATCTGCACTCTGAGAATAACCTTAGCTTTGTATTTATTTCAGAGTGCAATTTAAAGATTATTGGCTTTATTCCACAAGACTTAGCATGATTATTTCAAAAATCTCTACAATACAATTCTATATAAGATTGTACAGAGCTTTGGGGTTAACAACCTACACAAAGAGAATATACACCATTGTCAGTGTTGTCTTCAACACTTATACAAAGAGAATACACACCATTGTCAGTGTTGTCTTCAAATGCAGATCTAATTCTACAGTTCCATTTGTCAGAATAAAATTTGTCTACTGATTTCAGTTAATGATGGGGACACAATTGTTTTTTTCCTGAGCTTCTGCTGTAATAGACAAGTTGTTAGGTGGAAATAAGAGAAAAGATTTAATAAGAGCAGTTTAATCTAAGGAAGATAGCACAATCTGCAGAGACTTTTGGCCTCACTGGCTTTGCAACTCATTAGAATTACCTGCATGTACACACTGACACAATAATAGCTTGAATTATTAGGTGATAAGTTGAAATCAAATTATAACTTAGATAATCAGTATTATAAACATTTAGTAGCCTTTTCATCAGTAGTAGCCCCTTCTCTAGTTATACCACCCTGAATGCTCATCATTTTATATAATGGCTACTCCATTAAATAAATCTTACTACGCATCATGGAGAAACAGACTATTATATTTTATGCTCTACATTCAACCCTTTTTCCTCCATACTTGTACAGTTGAACTGCTGTGGTCATGCTGTGTGGGAAGTATCTTGACTCCAAAGATGGTGACTTTTTTTGAGATGATGTACACATTTGAATAATGGAACTTGTTGGGAAAACTGCAGCCATAGCTACACCCTCTCATGTGCCCAGGAACAGTGACCACATAGAAGACAAATGCAGTTATCTTTCTGATTTATTATTCTGATAAATTCTATGGATCAGAAAGTTATAGGAAAACCAGCTTCATTAGCAGTTCAGAAAATTATTTGCTCCTATCTTCCACTTGTTACTGTTTTAGAAATCTTTGTAAGGCTTCATAATTCTGAGATTATTATTTCAAATAGCCCTTGGATTATGTGTCATTTTACCATATTAGCTATATGTGTGTGTATCACATAATATTTTTGAATATTATTCAATATTTTTTCTTTGTATTTCATCAACATAAAATAATTGTATACTGCAATCTATTGGCATTCTCATATTATTACTTTTTTCCTCAAGAATATTTTGGGAAAAATGGCATACTTTTATATCATATAAATTTAATTTAAGTTTGTAGGACTTATGAAGAATGTAAATCAAGAGAGAATCTGACCATTACAAATTACATTTGATTAACCAGAGATTCAGTACTTTCAGTTTTTAACTGAACATTTGGGAGTTTATATATACTGTTAGAGTAGAAAACTTAAAACCAAAAGTGAATGTCTGATTTATAACATACTTACTTACTTGATATTACGTGGTTTATTATACATAAATTGCCATCTGGAAGGCACACAGATAGCTCAATATATTATTGGTTTCATCTGCAGAAAAAAATAAATCATACATCATTAGTTGATGCAAGATGTTTAAAATACTTTATTCTCACAAGCATTCCTTAAATATAAACATTTGTCCTCGTTTCAAATACTATCTTTGTTTAGTGCAATATGTTACTTATCAGTATTTTGAAAAATTGATATATTCGAGGAATCCCGAGATTTTTGCTGTTTCATGTCTTCTGTCCTTGGGAACCTGCATCATGTTCACTCACCATTTATCCAAAAGACTATTCTGTTCTGAAGCAACTGACACAATTTAATCAACCAGAGAAGTTGCTGTCAAATGGCCTGACAAGCTCTTTCCCTTGAGAAAACAAGCTGCCACCACAACATTTCCAACACTTGCTAAGCCAAGAAGTGAAAAATCAAGACTTGGACTCAAAACAGATTTCCCACATAGGGGTCCAAACAAGAATAAACTGCTAAATATTTATAACAAGTAGGCCAGTGACTTTGAAACCTTCTTTCCCCATTTACTGAAAAACAGACATTGCTGGCAACGTTTTGTTTTAGTTTATGCTATACAAAACCCTGTTATCATTCATGTTATAGTGATTGCAGATTTTTCTGTAAGTTCAATGTGTTATTTCAATGGATACAAAGCCAGCAATTAACAGAATTTTGTCAGACCAAAGACCACCATATTATCATTACCTTAATCAGTTTCATACCCATTCTGTCACAAACTAGGGAAACAATTTTGGAGCTGCACACAGTGGATTCCCTGCCCTCCTGGGCTGTCACTTTCATTCCTTTCCACCACCTTCTTCCTTTGAGTAACATGTTCAGTGACGAGGACACAGTAGGAGCAAAGATTCACTGCTAGTGTTGAAAGTAGAAGTAGGAAAGGATAAATCTTTTCTCTGGCATAAAACCTGTCCTTAGATGCAAAACCTACACTTGTTACAGAAAGTCAAAATGTGCAAAGAATTGGTGAGACAGAAGTCTTTAGCGATGGTATTCTGCCAGCAAATGTAGGAGTTGCTTAGACATAAAAATCCACAATCTCTCCTTCAACTTTCATGTCATATTTAGCCTTAAGTCAGCCTCATTAAGTAGATCTACACCAATGAGCTAAAAAAAAGTCAACAGACCTGAGGCCACAAAGCACAGAACATCTCATATCCATACCTAAACTGCATGGGATATTCAATACTCCCGTAGGAAATGCTGACCCCAAAACAAGGACATTGTTTGAGAGAGTGCCAGCAAGTATTTGGGGGAGGAAAAAATCATTGGAAACTACACTTACAAATTAGAAATTCTGTTCTATTGTCTACTGGTGCTCAGGAATGTCCATACAAGTCCTGTCCATACTAGTCTGAAGGTGGCCACTGAGTACAAGTACAGTTCTAGGCAGAGAATACATTAACTACTTTTGACAATGTTACAAATATAATTGTTTACCTTAGTCTTTTAATTTCCATTATACCCACCATTTTTCTAGCTTTAAAGAGTATTTGTGGAGCACAACAAACCTCTTATACTGATGAAATATTGCGGGACAATGTATCACAATGCCTTGACACAAGCATCCATACCCAGTCTTGCCACATTTACATTAGTGAACAAACCAGTGACTACATCTATTCCCCAGTCACAAAACCATGTAACATCATCAGTCTACTCCATAATATTAACCTTATGTAGTCTCGAAAACAAGGTTCATGCCTAATGAGAATGGTCCCTAGTGCATCCTAACTTCCAAACTGTCACTGGAAAGTAGTTGGCCCAGATCAGAAGTATGCAACAATTTAACAGTACAGATAATTGGGTTCTAGTACTCAAATATATTTTAGGAGACTGTTTAATATATTGATAAAGATGCAGAGAGAAGCATAATCTGGCACACATAATATGACACATAATCTGCCCATGTCCCTGGTGTACATTCAGTGGAAGAGAAGTTAGAAAAAGGGGAGAATAATAACCAGCTAGGTTTATTATTACCTTCCCAGACTAAGATGTGGTACTCCTTGTCATCCCCTCTATAACCACCTAGATCAGATCTCTGCCTTTTAGTTTATATACATGAACATACAGAATTTAGCTTTAAATATTATTTGGTTGAGAGAAAGTAATAAAATATAGCAAAAGTGGCACTTCCAGAGTGATATTGTCTAAATTCTCTCTACCGCCAAAACAATGTTATAAGGTATGTCACAAACATCTATACAAAGAGAAACACTGTTGTTCAATTAAATCCAATGTCTATTTCATTACAATAGCTTTGATAGTGTAGATCTAAGAATATAAATTTATTGGTAGTTTTTTATTCACAGTAATTAGAATATGGATTCAAATATGCTTTAGTGTAACATCTTGCAGACGTGGATTTAAATAATTTATAACAAATCTATACTAATACGATAGCTCAAAATTTCAAGAAATACATTTCTTAAATAATAGTTGCTTGGGATTTACTATTCTTTACATTCATTTTAGTAAGAATAGTACAGATTCAGTGAATCCAGCAGCCTAGCCCAATTCATTTTCACTGTATTTTACTAAGAAAGCAGAGGCTGAGGCAGGGAACAAAAAAAAAAAAAAAAAAAAAAAAAAAAAAAAAAAAAACCACTATTCCAAATCTCCATTTCAAATTGAGATTCAATTCAAAAACACTGATAATTCAAAATTTACCTTTCCCACTTAACTGTTGTGAATTCAGTCCTATTTGCCTTCACTGACATACAAGATAATGCAAGTGTGTGGAAAGATAATCACAAGGTCTGACTGGCTGAGCATGCCCAAAGAATTCTATATGTTATGCAATCTAGGTAGCATTACCTAAGCTATACAGCACATGTGGTATGACTGGACTCAAAATGAGCTTTCAATGAGTCAGCACATATATGCAGTTGTTTGGACTCTGCTTCCTCTGCATAAGGACTAAACTGGACAAAGAACAGTTTGGACTCATTGCATATATGAAACAGACTTAATCTGCACATGCATACCCTGTGGTCAAGGCTTTTTGCACTCAAAATAGCCTACCATTCATTTTGCTGTGATTCCAGAAAAAGCCTTTTGAGCTTACTTGGAGGATTTAAATTGGATTTCAGAAGGACACATCATTTTTTTTGTTATGTCTCAGACAACAAATTGCTGTCGTAATGATAAATACAGCAGAGATATGTCAAAGCAAACGTACATGTTGCAGGTCAAATTGCCAGAGATGACTAAGAAAGGATATGAAGTTTAATATTGCTTTATCTGTATTAATACTGGCCTCAAAAACTCCCTGTCAAAATATACAATTAAAAACCATTCTATCTGCAACATAAGCAGTTACAAAAATGGTCTATATGTACCCTCTGTGAGTACTTCCTAGAATTATGCTTATGATCTATGATATTTACATTCTGCTTTCAAATGTTTTTTTACTCTCTGTTGCAGTTCAAGGTCAAACAAACTTAGGACCTGTGTGGTCTAGGTCAGCCTCTTTGACTTCATAGTGCAGCAGAGAAATGGGAAGGCCTTACTTAGCCGGCATCAGTTTCAGCTGAGAGATGAAAACCATCAGCAATGAGAGATGATTACAGTGCATGAATCATCCAAGTAAGTGGTAATCCTAGCCATGCTCATCCTTGGACACAGCAGGAAAAGGTTAGGAACTTCTCCCAACAACGGCCAGTTTCAGGTGTGGACCACAAGCAATATGGTCATAGTCCATCTCCCAACACACAAACTGGTCTTTGTATAATTGATTCTTCCTTGATCTGTAGGTGAAAATGGAAACTAAATGAACTCTTGAGGTTCTTTCTAGGCCTAGTCATTATGTTTCTAAGATCTAGAATATTCAAACACCCAACAAACAATGCAACTCACTATTAATAGTTTATCATTTAATTTTTCCGTAAAATGTCTTACACCCCAGCTATCCATTACTTCCGTGACTACTTTTGAAACCAAAATTACTATTTTTAGTTACTGCTTATTCTTGCCTTCATTTCTATATGGTAGAGTTTTTCATTTATTTCTCTTTAACTTTCCAATATGCATCCTTAGTCCTACATGTAAAAGCACTGCCAGCAGATTGAAAGGGGTGATTATTCCCCCCCTAATCAGCTCTGGTGACACCTCATCTGAGAGCTCTGTTCAGTTCTGTGTGCCCCTGTGCAAAAGAGACATGGACTTTCCAGAGTGAATCCAGCAAAGGGCTATGAACATAATGAAGGCATTGAAGCAAATGTGTAAAACAAGGAGAAGCCAACAGAACTGTTCAGTGCAGAGAACAGAAGGCTCTTTGGGGATCTTATCAATGTGTATAAATTCCTGATGCAGGGAGTAACAAAAAAATAAAAGAAAGAGACTCTTCTCAGAGAGATCCAGCCACAGGACAACAGGCACACATTAAAAGACAGGAAATTCCACTTAAATGTAAGAGTAAAATTTCAGAGAGGTTGATCAAACACTGGAGTAGTTGCCCAGACACATGGTTTAGTCTCCATCCCTGGGGATATTCAGAACCTGGCTGGATATGTTGCTGAGCAGCCTGGTCTAGTTGGCCCAAGTATGAGTACAAGTTTTGGCTTGGTGACCTCCAGAGGTCCCCTCCAAACTGAAAAATTCTGTGAATCTGATCGATCACTAAACGTCATCTGTAGATTATAATGTCTGAAATATCACTTGCACAGTGAAAGAAAAAAAAAAAAAAAAGAAAAAAAAATAAGAAAAAAAAATACAATAATAAGTTTTAATTCCTAAAAATATAGAAAATAACTTGGCATCCGTTGAGTGATGATTACTCATACAATATGGACAAAGAGATATTTCAAGAGTAACATTCTTTCCTATCCAAATTTTTACACAATAAATCTTAGGTAAATTGATAATACCATATCATATTCTTCCCAGAAATAGCATCTGTTAACTGTTAAACATAAATTATATAATCATAAAATAATGAATGGGTATTTTTTCATAGTAATTTAAACAGGCAGTATTCATAATTAAACACTTACTGTTATTTTTTGACTTTTCCCCAGAGGCTTTTAATTCCAATTTCAATATAACTAGAGGAAAAAGAGATATACTAGACAAAAGTTTTCATTTCTTTCAAAAGGGAACAGACGATTTCAAAAATACTTTAGCTTCACTGTGAAATATTTAACTAGGAATTAAGAGACCACCAAAAGAGAACACTGGTACCATCACTTCAACTTACTACAACTGGAAACTAAACATTATGCACTGACACCACAGCAGAATCCAAAGCCCCATCAGGTGTAAGGCTCCCCATGTCTGGAGAATTTAAGATTTTTAAAGACTTACTCAAACACCACACTCTTTGGCTAGAAATTGCCTGCAGCCAGCCAGCAAGAGATACTGGCTGTATATAACTGCACAAATCCTGCAAAATAAATAAATAAATAAATAAATAAGGAGAGGGAGATACAATACTAATGACTAAGTTACTTGTCCAGAATTGGTGTGTTTTAACTTCTGGTCTACAAGTAATTTTTTCGATCTCTGACCTGACACAGTGTTGTGTTATATCATTCTGTGACACAATATGTAGGTATTTACAGAGGGACCTTTGTGGCTGGATTCACTTCACAACTCCAGTACAGATTTCTGTACGTGCTCTATTAAAATCCAAATTTTGATTCAAATTCCAAATTTTTGTCTGTTTAAACAGTCTGATACATGGTCTCTTCCAACCTCAACCATTGTGTCATTCTGTGACATTTTTAAACCCACAGTTCAGGCATCAACAAATTCTCCCTATGGAAAAGAAGAAAGAAAAAAAAAAAAAAAAAAAAAAAAAAAAAGCATTATACTTTTTTTCTTAAGTTTTCATTTTCAGTGAAATATGAACAAAATTTCTGCAATCAAGTAACTGCTCATGCTGGCCAGTTAAACCAGTTAAACTAAGTTTGTTCAAATTGAGATCTGCCAATTAGCTAATCTTGTTCATTCAAAGAATTCCTTAATTTCAATGGGAAGTGATGGTTTCATCAATAGAACTTGAGGACAGGAGAGGAGAAGAGAGGAGAGGAGAGGAGAGGAGAGGAGAGGAGAGGAGAGGAGAGGAGAGGAGAGGAGAGGAGAGGAGAGGAGAGGAGAGGAGAGGAGAGGAGAGGAGAGGAGAGGAGAGGAGAGGAGAGGAGAGGAGAGGAGAGGAGAGGAGAGGAGAGGAGAGGAGAGGAGAGGAGAGGAGAGGAGAGGTGTTTTAGTTGCTCCATTTTACCCAAAGGACAGTAACAGCAGTGGATACACGAGGCTAACAATGCTCTTTATTCTAATGTACTCAGAGCTCTTTAGAGCAAAGTAGAGTTGAATAAATCTTACTATTTTTAACTACCTTCTCTCTTGAAAAATATAACTATAAAAGAGTATTTGTTTATACATCTGGGAAAATAATCATTTTCACAGAATTTCAGAATGAAGCACATATCCTAAAAGCTCAACGATCTCTCTTGCTATAATTTACTGTCTGCTGTGAGTACCATCACTCTTACTGGTAAAAAAGCAAAACTTACTTTCACTGCTATTGACAGCTTCAACATACAAAGCTGCCTTCTCAGAGCAGGGAGAGCTAAACTTTGTTATATCATTCTATATGAAAGCAGACAATTTTAAAATCAGCACTGAACAGCTTTACAGAGTGGTAAATTAATTACAATGTAAGAAAAAACTTTGAATAGCAGTATTTCTCAGAGGAGCAACTTTGCTGAATAAAGCCAAGTGTTGTCTTCAATAATCCACTTTATTTTTCAATAAAGTGTAGAATGTGGTATAGAAGTGTGTTTTTATACCACATTTTCTCTTTCCTTTTGCATTTTCAAGCACATTTTGACTAACACAGGGCAACTCACAGAGATAAAATTTTGGTAATGCTAAGGCAGTTTATAACTGCATGCGTTAAACCACCCTGAGACCAAAAATGATTCTTGCATATAACAGAATAAGAGACATTACCTGCTGCCAAGGCTACAGTCTTACACTTGGTTTACAGCCATCATCTCCACAAGTGGGCACTGCCTTGTGAAAAGACAACAAAGAGGCAAATAGCTGTAACCAAGGCCAGCATAGCTGCAAGTCACAGTGTCTGTCACCTCTTATGCTTCTCCACTTTTTCCTGTTTCTTTCAGTGTGGACATGGAATATCAGACTGGCTGGTTTTGCATCTACTCCGGGGGTGTTTTGGTGCCAGACTGCTTGGAGGTAAAACACTTTTGAGAAGCATCACCCCTGCACCTTCTGTGCAAAAAATACTTAAAATGAGGAGAAGTAAGGGAAGTATTTTGCTGAGGCTGCAGTGGGTCATGTTTTTTTAGAAAAAAATAAAAAACAGTTTTTCTGTGATAAAATTCTTCACTGCCACATGGTGTAAACCAAAAAGGAGTACAAATGCAAAGGAGTACAAATGCAGCTAGGAAGACCATGTAATTTCTAGGATGAGACACTAGATATATTTGATTACTGGTAAGGAAAATTCCTAGTTAAAATGCTAATCTGGCTCTGCAGATTTGGACTCAAAACTCTTATTTTCTACTGACTACCTGATTACCAGTTGTATATCTCCTAATTGTTACCTCATTTTTCTGGATAAAATAGATGTCCTAGCACTTGTCCCACAAGATATTGTGATTAGAAATATGTTGAAGACTATATTTTGACCATTGACTATAACAAGTCATCATATCATAAAGCTAAAGAAATAGCACTGCATTACTTCTGAATGGTCAAAACAGAAAATTACATAATAATATCTCATTTGAAGTTCTGGCTGAGATACTACCATGTTTGAAAATATTTGTTTTTATTATTATTATTTATCTTAACCAATTATTCTAAAGCAGTTTAGTTATTTGTTATTACCCTTTCTAACAAATCCAGTTTCCATCTCCTTCACAGCAATGCCAGAGTAGATCTGCCAGGAAAGGGGAAGATCTCACAGGGAAATATGGGAAAAAAGTGTTGAAGGAAGACCAAAGTGATACATGACACCTACATGGCAAGGATTTTGTTCAAGCTGTTAACATCTCAGCTACCAGAAATGAGAAGGGATAGAGCCAGATAGCTAGATTACGTACACTAATTCGAGCACTGGAACCCAGGGAAGTGGTTATAGCACCAAGCCTGACAGAGTTCAAGTTTTTGAACAATGCTCTCAGACACATCGTTTGATTTTTTGTGTGATCCTCTAAGGGACCTAGAAGTTGGACTCGATGATCCTTGTTGGTCCCTTCTAATTTGGATATTCTAGGAATCTATGAAAATTAGTATTTTCAGTGAAAGTGTGAAAAAAATATTGTTTTCTGGCTCCAAGGGCCAACATAGAATAGGACCTTGACTCCACAAGGAGTGCTCAGATGCCCATGAAACTCCTTTACAGCACATCACAGATTCATTTTACCCACTGGTTAAACAGGAAACTTGTATTAAGAAAAAAAAAAAAAAAAAGTATTTTCAGAAATGCTGCACACTATAAAGTAGTCATTTCCAGCTTAAGACAAATGACTACAATTATTATCTAAGATCAGGACAATGCCATAATAAAATTAATTGATTTTATTTTTTCTCTCCCTCTCTTTTGAATGTTATTTGATGACTACTGTTATTTATATGCTGAATGAAATTTAGTGTATTACCTGGAATCCTGTCCTTGTCTCTTAACTGCACATCCATTTTCCATAATGATCAAACTGATTGAATTTAAATTCTGGACTATGCTTATAAAAACGTAAGCACAAGGAACCATGTTCTGCTCTCAGTTAAATGCAGACAGCATTTACACTGCAATAGACAGAAGTTTTTTCCCAAGAATTTAATATTATAGCTAAATTGTAAGTTGCACCAAGCAACTTATTGTTTGATATGGATCTACTTTAGAAGATGCTGAGGGTGGTCATTTCAATGTGTTAAATTTTGCTTTCAATTCCAAAGTATTATAAATTCACCTGCTAGCTTCAGTGAGAATTTCATATATCTAAATACTTTTAGATATAAATAGTTTATTAAATAGTTTACTGAAGCCTATCAGTTGGTTGAAATTTTCTATTGGTTCTTAAACAGAGATCATTGGATGAAGGAGGTGTCTGGAAAAGCCTTTGCACTTTTATTTACCCTGTGATGAAAGAAAATGGTAATTGAGACAGAAAATATCTCACTGATTCACTGAAATAATTTTAAACTATATTGTTATGCCTGAGTTCTGATTAGAGATTAGTACCTTTCAGAAGCTGTTATTATAGCATTAATGAGCCAGCAATTGAATTAATCTGCAATCAAAAATCAGAAAGTTGTGTAATAACAATCAAGCTTCTACAAATTCTTTCTCCACTGGAAGAACAGACACAGGCCAGAAGAAAGATGTTTTAGAAGATATCTGAGCATGTTCAGTAGGGCATTCACTGTAAAACCTACTTTAGTCACTTCCACAAGTGTAAATGAGAGAAAAGATGATGCAAAACAAGGACTTTTGTTTTCAGACATATTTTACATGCTACTGTACACAGTGTAATGTGAAGTCTACATATCTCATCATTTCCTTTACTGCGTGGGAAAAAAAAAAAAAAAAAAAAAAAAATGAATACAAAGGTTTTTACCTTTTTATCTCTTTTTAGATTTGGGGCTTATCAGAAATTTACCAGCAGCAGTCAGAAAGTAATGGATTTGACAGGATCAAAGCTTTCTGCAGGGATATGCCAATTATGTTGCAACCTTTGAGGAAAATTTACGCAGTTCTGGACACTCTGCCTTTCACCCATCTCCTGGTCCTTGGCTGCCAAAGCCCTTTATCTAGCCAGCTCCTGTGTTGCTTAATCTCTTGAGCTCTTTGGTTCATTTTTGTTTTCATCAGTCTAGCTGGCAGAGTTCTTAGCCATTATCTAAGTTCATAAAAGAGCTGGTAAGGTTTACCAGTTCCCTGGGCAGCTGGAAATCAAGACAGTACAACAATGGAGGTAAATTCCCTAGAGCTATGCCTCGCTCTGAAGCCAGCTGGCTCTGTCATGCCACAGATGACACCAAGCATGCTAACTGAACAGTCTCCCAAGATGGCTGAGATACATGGGTAACCAGTTCCTTAACAATTCAGCTCTCTGGAATTTCCCAATAGTCTTCTGTACTTGCCATCTTCCTGGCAAAACTGCTTCCCAAAACTCCTCACTAGGGAGCTGGTAAACCCAGGAGCTTATAAGATGAACAAAATTTGGAAAAATGTATTATAATTTTCCTTTTTTTTCCTAATAATTCTTCTCCATGGTATTTTTTGTGCTTCTGAAATTTTGTTCCAGTGCTGAATTTGTGTTTTAAATGCAAAAAAAAAAAAAAAAAAAAAAAAAAAAAAAAAAAGTTCATCACAAAGGCTTTCCATTCTTCTGGCCAACTGAGAATTGTTCTTCAGAATTGTCAATATTGCATGGTTTCTCCCATTTTTGCCTCACAATTCTCAAAGGATAAACCCAGAACACTGCAAAACTTACTCAGCTGTTTCTCCTTGTCCAAAGAATAAGAATTCACTGAAATGTTGTCAGTATCAAAAACAAAGCTGGATATAGATCAAGAATACAAATAAGTTTTAAGTACTGAAAGGATGAAATGAGGTTTCTCTGGAGCCTTCTCTTCTCTGGGCTGAACATCCCCAGCTCTCTCAGCCTGTCTCCATAGGAGGAGTGCTCCTATGAAACTAGACACATGAACTACCACTTTGTGTATCATCATGATTACTTTTCCTTTTCCCCACCTCAGTGGTTTTGTGTTTTATAACATACAAAATCTCCAGTCTTAGGCAAGCTGAATTTCAGCCTACTGTGCCTCTCCAAGATTTTTCAATGGAGTGAGAAGCTCACCCATTGTAAAAAATGTCTATTAAGAAAAAGAAACCATAAATTTAAGATTTTTTCTTTGCAAAAACCTGTATGCTAAACAAACAAACAAACAAACAAACAAATGTACCCACACTTTGGATTCCATTTACAGCCCAACACTTCCTTCTTCAAGAAATAGTTCTTCTGTGTCTTGCATTCTTGGTCTATGAAAGTGAATTGCTCCTGAAGAGCACCTGAAAAAGAAAAGCTCTATGAAATCAGTTTACAGAAGGACACATTAATGTCTGCCAGTGCACATGCAAAGCCATGTGTGAAGTCAGCCTTGCTTTCAGCAGGGGCTTGGAGCAAATGACCTCCAAAGGTCAGTGCAACCTACTTTGTGATTCTGCATCTTACTGCCAAGGACACTCAGCACATAGCTTGTCTGCCATCACAAAAACAGCCTACCTGATAGTTTGTGTAATGGGGCCATGGCAGGAGAGGGGAGGTGAAATGGCCTTTAATCTACTGACTCAAGGGTAGACTGGTAAGAACATTACCAGTCAGGCTCTACCCCTCATTTCTCTGATGGAAACTGCTGTCATTATCTCAGTAGCAAGCGAGCTGGATGCATGTCCACACTTCAGTCACCCCATTGCAATGTATTAACACCATCCATTGTGAAGAGAGAATTGTGTTAATATGCAAGGTGTGACCAGGAGTGGGTGAAGTGCAGCAATCAGTCCCATTTTGCCTCCTGTGCTAAGTGGTGGCAACCTCTGTCACAGAAATAGGGCAGGCAGGAGTAGTGGCATTTGAAATTGCTACAGCTAAATCTGTCAGAGTCTTTTCATGGGTTTTTGAATATGGATAGGAAGGATAATTTGTAGCCTGCAGTCCCAAAAAAAAGCTACATGCTTGTTTTCTCTTGGTCATAATTTTCTGTATATGCAATTCCTACTTCTAATACTTTCAGTTATTTTACATGACATTTACTAAAAGTTCAGTTCCAAGATACAAATCTGCCTATAACAGTAGCCACCTGACCTTTCTTTGGCAGATATCAGCTACTCAGAGTTCTCCTCCTTCTGATTCACAAATGAGTCAGTAATGTTCCATAAAAACAATCTTTTAATTACAACAGATTGTAAGGAATATAATCTTCCTTCTTTCACACAAATGGATTTAAACATGAGGTTTCATGATGTAAAACATTTCAGAAGGATATTGTTTCCTCTTTTCATTAATAGTATCTCCCAATTACAGTATGTAACTCAATTTATTCCAAAGGCACTCAAAAACAAGATTATTCTACTGGCCTATAGCAATTTCTAGTGAGTCACAGAGAGAAAGGACGAGTAACTTCCTTTTTATGAGGTCTGCTGTAGAGTGTCAGTGCCCACCCTCAGAAGACAGGAACCTTTTTTTTCCAAGCTTTCAAAAGATGCAATATATATTTCAGTGACTTATATTAGCAGAAATTCAACCTGTACATCTACTAAAACTCCTGAGAACCACTACTCTTAGCAAAGAACTTTAGTTAGAGCAAAAGACTCTGCTTAGGCTTTTACTCTGATCTTTATCACAGGCTTGCAGTGATATGGTTCAGAAATCTGATATCTTTGTGTCTTAGTATCTCACACACATAAAATTAGATTATTACCTAGTGTGCAAGTATGTTGAAAACCTTAGTTTTCAGAGTCTGTAAAACCCTTTTTGATCTTTACATAGAAACAGAAGATTACTTTTCTTCTTGTATGTTTACATGCTAAGTCTTTCAGACACAAAAAGTCAGACAAATACTGAGTTTTCTTATTCTTTGAGAAAAGATTTCTTCATGGGGAGTTCTCCTAGAGTTTGGGAGAAAATGGACTGTCAAGTGGATGCCAAGAGCCTCTGACATCCATATATCATATGGGAAACTGGTTTTGGATACACCCATATAGCTTCTGGAATAGAAGAAAATGAAAACAGGCAACAACACCCTTTGCGGTGAAAAGATGATTGTGTGACAACAGTGAGGGGAAACTGAACACATTGCAATGGGGGGATAAAAGGAAGAGAGGTGCCTTGAGCTGGATATGGGGAAGGTGAAGGAAAACTGGAAGCACCAACAGCTGTAGGAGTGGGGAAGGGGATGAGATGAAAGACTTGCCCTTGAAATGTATCATTTTCCCGCAGTACAAATTAATGCTCTGTTTATACACCATTCTGGTCCAAGATTCAGAAAGAGCTAACATTAATGCCTATGAGCAACAACTGAAGGGATAGGGAAAAGAGATAAGTTAAAGTATCTACTATAGCGGTCTGTTGATTTGTGAGGAG
Organism: Aythya ferina; assembly: GCF_964211825.1. NCBI lineage: Eukaryota > Metazoa > Chordata > Aves > Anseriformes > Anatidae > Aythya > Aythya ferina. The sequence goes on along the minus strand of NC_140298.1, from coordinate 101,293,156 downwards.
CAGGTGCAGTATGGAAAGGACTGATTCTCTGACACAGTCTCTTCCTATACAAGTATCAGCAATTATCAAAAGTTAGTTGGAGTTATGGTCAGTACAGGCAAGTGACCCAAATGCTGTGAAATCCTATCTGAAACATTTACAAGATTTCTTCAAAATGTAGAAAACAAATGCTTAAATTGGAGCACTTAATTCCAGTGGAAGCACCCTCATATTTCTGTGAAATGTAACTTAGGTTCTCAAAAATATTATTTAGAAACATCTTTAAAACCAAAACCAAAACCAAACAAACAAACAAAAGAACAGACACCTTATGCCTGTTTCGACTCCAGTATCCTCTGTAGATGCTTTGCTAAGAAATCAAAGTTGGGAAAAGATCATAAAGAACCCAAAGCAAACTTATACCTCTGAGCGGCAAGCAATCACTGGACTTGATATATATTTTTAAAAGACCAAACCATTAATGGTTTATCTTTCCTTACTTTGGAATGATATTGTATCAGTGTGGGTGTCATTCTTTTTGCAGTGTAAACACATATGTCTATTTATATCTTAATATTGCAGCAGTTTGTCTGACATGCTCACAGTGAGATTTCATTTGGGACACATTTTCCTGGCTGCGTTTGGCCTGTGTTGCACCGTGCCAGGAGCACAGTGCAGCAGCAGCACTTGCATTACCACTCACAGGAGACTCGCTGTTATTACATGATTTGCCCTTGGTGCTGAGCCAATCCAAAGGTGCCTGAGCTACAAACAAGAGCTGCAAGGGATTTGGATAGGAAAATCAATAAATTCCTTGTGGCTACTGGAAATCATGCAGAATAATTATGCATCCTTAATGCTGGGCAAACATAGGTAGGTGGCTGTGGCCAGCTCAGTGTACAGCTGGCCAAGAAGAAGACTCAAAATCCTTTTTGCACAGTTCTTTTTCACGCTCATTATCGAGTACTGAGTATCTATGTCTCTCTGCCAGGAGGGGTAGCCATAGCATCATGGCAGCACCAAAATGTGGGCCTGTAAGGGACCAGAAGAAGCTACCTAGCCCAGTGGTTTTCAAGTGGCAAGGCATGGCCACCATGACAACCTCATGTGGGCTATTTGCATTCCCTGACACCACTACTGGAAATGGCAATTACAAGACTCTGTGGAGGACAGAAAAGCAGCAAAAAGTACTTACGATCTCCAGATCTTTTCTGCCTTTCATATTTATTTGGCCATTTGGTCATTTTTTCCTATGTATTATACTTTAGTTTTTCTGGTATTGTATTCCATTGGCTGATGTCAAGCATTTTTCCACTGAGTTCTTGAAACCCTCCTTACTCTAATTTAGACACCCTTCCTCTCCCCCCACCAAAAATAATCCATTATCATTCAAAACATCAGTATAAATAATGACTCAAATTGTGTCTAGGACAGATGCCACAAAGCTCTGACTTGAAATGCCCTCTTATTTTGACCCAAAAGAACTGATAATGTTCCTTTGACATCAGTTTTTCAAGCGGTGCACCCACTTTCTGAGAATTAACCAAAGCTATTGCCCATCTGGCACGTGAGCATATCATCTGGGATGGCACCAAGTGCCACATATGCTAGAGCAGTAAAGATGTCAAAACTAGAAAGATGGATTTGACATGGATTGTTCTTGACAAAGCCAAAATGACTGTCTACATTATTATTTACTTGGTGGCTTAACTTAATTGTTTTATTTTTATTTTTTTTCTAGTATCCCATTTAAACTGCCTGATGTGTTAGTTTCTTTTTTCTTCTTTCAAATTACAGGTGCTATGTGAAAGCTTCTCTTTGCCTCTGGGACCTCTTGATCCTCTATAAGCATCTGAACACCATTAATTTCTTCAGTAACTTTCTTGAATATTCTGCACCAAATTTCACCTGACCCTTCTGACTAGGACATTCATAATTCAACTTAACATTCTTTAACCTGCCCTTCCTCTACTCTGGCCTGCAATTCTCTTCCCTTGTTAAAATTAATTGCACCAAAGATCTGATTGCAATTAACCTTGAGACGATAAATCTTTCAGCCTTTCCTATTTCATCAGAACAGGCAAAAGCTTTTTCCATCAAATTAAAAAGAAATACATTATCTATGGAGTGCCCGCACCTCAGTAAAGCATTTTCATGATGCATCACCAGGCATTTGTTCTCTAGGTAGAACAAATGCATCACCAGTGCTCTCTGATGCTGCTGCTGGATTTGCAGGCTTGACCTCTCTCCCTGTTGATTAGCACTGGCTGCTGTGCCAGGACCATGCAGTGCCTTCACATCCCCCCACAATGGCACTTCTTCCTGGCAGATACTCAAAGGGCAGAGATATCACACACACAAAGTGTTTTGTGGGAGATTCTTTGCAGCATATGTCTTACCTGGCAGCCTAAACCTTTTCAGAAAGGCCACCAAACTCAGATTTTGTTTCACCGTAAATATATATATGCATATGTATATATTTGGTCTGTTTTGCATGAAAAAAGTATTTTTGTTTATGATCTGAACATATCTTTGACTTCCAAGGAGAAGGCGATAAGGAAGGTCTAGTAATCCAGCTCTGTGTAGGTGGTAAAGAAGGTCCAGTAATTCAGCTCTGTGTAGGACTACACTGGGTTTTTACAAGCTAGTCCTCAACACTTCATCTAAAACTATGAGCTAAGTGAGGAAAAGAAAAAGTTTATTTTCAAATGAAGAGTGTAAGATAAATAACTCAGAAGACTACTGGGACAATGAGAAAAGCTGAGGGAAAGCTCTCAGGACAAAAAAGAAAGAGAGAAAACTGCCCCAAAGACCTCTGGGACAGTCATGAGGTGCTAATAGCAGATCTTGTAAGCATAATGCTGTTTCTATTCTGCTCAGAAAGACCTGAGGAGGACCTTAGAGTCAGAGAATAGAATTATTAAGGCTCGAAAAGACCTTGAAGATCATCTGTGTTGAGGATTAGTTTGTAAAAACCCAGTGTAGTTCTACATGGAGCTGGATTACTGGTGGACTATATTATAGTTGTGTTCACATTTTTAAGTAGGAAGTTTGCATCCTCTTTAATACATTGAACATGGTATTTTCCCTCCTGGGTTATGAAGCACACCCACAGTGCTTCTCTGCCAAGCTTTTGCTACTGAATCTAGTCAAATGAGACGCTGTGCATGGAAGTCACTGAAGTTATCTCTGCCATGGCTGTGTTTGTGGTTTATTCTTTCTGCTGACCTTTTGATCTCCTAAATATGCTGTTTATTGCTTTGCAGCACAGCAAGGGAAAGGCACAGTGAAGCCCCACACACCACAGATGGCAGGGAAGGAAGAAGCAACACCAGGCAACTGTTCTCTCTCTTGGGCTCAGTGGAAGTTGAGCTTGCCTCTGATGTAGTGATCATAACTGCCAGTTTGGGAAGGGGAGGAAGAAGAGTTACCTTCTGCAGGCAGAGCACTGAATTTTTCCTCAGTGTGACTCATGAGTAAGTGCCATCCTGTGCTGCGTGATAGAAGCAGCATCTGGGTCTGCCACGTGATGAAAAATCACCTGTGTCTGGTCATGCTCTTCTAGCAGAGGTCACTCATCCTTGGCCACCCCAAATAGCCTCTCTTCATAACCTTACACACCAAGCACAGATGGTCAGCAAGGGGAACATATGAGTGGCAGATCTATATAATGGGGAGTGGGGGCTGCAAGCTCCTGAGATGTGGTGGGTGGGATTCTTCTGGTCATGCAGAAGTGTCTGCGTGTTAGCTTGTCCCCCTGGTCTCACCTGAGAGAGTCTGAATGAAATAGGCAGTCAGAACGAGGAACATTCCCATCTCAATTTAGACATCTAAAATAGGACAGATGAATCACACCATGAATGTACTTATTTCTCCCCACAGACTATAAAGAGAGCTAACGTAACTAGCTCCAATGCAGATATCTACAGTGTTGATGTTTAAAACTAGGGGAAGCAAATCCCGCCCAAAAAACCTGAGCCAAGGGTTCTGGCAAGCCAGGAGCAGCTGGGGGATCAAGGGGATCTGGACATCTCCATTTAAAAGTCTCCATTTAGGCGTTAGCCTATGTGCATGGAGTGGAAACTCTCACAGCCCACAGGCCAAACTGACAGACATGAGGGACTTTGAGGGACTCAGCTACTCACACAGAGGCTCCTAGCACACTTTCAGACACACTAAGATGTCCAAGGTGTTCAGCAATTTCTTTGCTATCTTCTGTTCAAAAGGTTGTAAAAGTTTGGCCTTACTAGAAAAAATATCTGCCAGGCCAGGCTGTCTACTGCATTGATACTTCCAACATAGTATCCTGTACACACTGTCACTTAGACCAGGTGATGTGTGCCAGCAGGTCACTTATAGCAACCATCTTCTACTAGGAGACTGACAAAGAAATCAGGAATTGTGAACACTCAAAGCAACCTGTAAAAAATAAGCTAAAAACAGTAGCAATTTAGAATAAACTTATATTGTTTAAATCAGTTCAGAATATTAAAATGCAAAATTAACTCAATAAGAGTCACAAAAATAAGAAACTACCCAGGCAATTATGTCCATGACCGCTTTCTCTCAGTCCTTTTTACATGAAATAACATCTTTTTTATTTTCTAGGTTAATGTTGTATATAATATTTTAGTTAATATTGATTTCTACTGTGTTTGTCTTTGATTTCTTTTCATTTTCATTATATACCTAGTAATAAACCTAGTCTGCATAATCATCATTGTACTTCTAAGATCTTCAAAAATTTCATAACAGTTTTAAGTATTTCCACTTACTCCTCTCTCTAATCCTAGGACAGAGTTTTTCCCCATTAAAAACTATTAAGAACTGAATTCAGTGAAGGCACCTATCTGTGGTCTGCAATCACACATACATATTTTTAAACAGCAGAGAAGGCCACTTTTTACCTGTATCTCATCTGAGAATAAAGAAGTTAAAGAGTAAGAGCCAGTGGGGAAAGGAATAAAATGCTGTATAAATGCAAACACAAAGCATGTAGCATTCATCCAGCACAACGGGTGGGATGCACAGGACCCTATATTGTCCATCATTGTTGATGCCCTTTATTGTTCCTGAGAAAAGCCAGGACAATGCTGAGGTTTTGATTAAACTGTCTTCATCCCTTCTTGGTGACCTCAGCAAGGCGGGAACATGGCATGGAATCAATGCAGGCTTAAATCAAAATTTATCAGATGTCATTTACAGTCAAATCACAGTGAAGCTAATTCAATGAAACATATATGGAAAATGTTCTCTCTAGGATCTAACAGTCCCTTTTCACTGCAGCCAGCATACCATCAGCTGAACACCAAAAAAACAGATGAGCTGTACTGTGAGCAATTGGACTGAGAAAGGTTGGTATCCTACAGTATGCCCCACTATTGTCTTAAGTCCTTAATAACTAAAAAGGTCAGGTTCTAATCAAATCTATTCCCATAGTTAAGATTGTCTGTCTCCAAGATGACTCTTTGGAGTTTAATAACACGAGTTCACACTGCAGCTGTTTCCTCAATAGGGACTGAGGGAAATATTTTTTCATTACCCACTTACACCTTTATGCAAAATGTTTAGAAACTTCATATCTCTGAGAGCTTTTGTTACATCTGGTTGAAACTGGCTAAAAGGTTCCAATGCTATTTGAAGGAGAAATAGCATGTGATCACATTAGCCTTGTTCTTCAAAAACAAGGCCTAACGGTGATGACAGAAAGAGCAGTTAATAACTGAGGCAGATACTACTCTGGGGGTCACAGCAGAAACAGATTTGGGCCCCTATGAAACTGGCCAAATATAAGGCCCACAAAGCACCAGAACAGATATCGCTGGCAGTGCCTAATACTGGGCATGCTAAAATATAGCCTAGTGCAAGTAAAATCATGCCCCGCTACATTTAAACCATAAGGTCCATGGGCATTTAACTTTTCATCTGTTAGCAACCATCACATTACATTTTAATTTAAAGTTATGAAGCAGATTTGCCTCGTGGGTTAGATTTGTTGATCTTCCATTTACTCTAAAGCAAAAAACATCTAGGCTTAAAGGGGATTCATCTTAGTTAATGGCATAAACCATATTTTCAAAGAATCCATTTTAAACTGCTTATGATTGAAAACAACTGCACACACAGGCAAATGAATTTCTAAGATAATACAATACAGAATATATACTAAAAGTATAAAATTAACTTTCCGTATGGGTTTGACAAGATGCTAAAGGAAGAGAAGCTTTAAGAAGAATATGGAAAACATTGCAGAGATGAGGACAGTAGTCTCAAAGAGTATTTAAAAAAGCAGAAATTATCACTAAGTGTTAGGCATGGCAGCAATATATCAGCTGTAATGTATTTATGCTTTTACAATGCAAGATTGAGGGATTCTTCCACTTTGAGAGGTTTCTGAATACTAAGACATAGCCCCCTCCCCCCCCCCCAATAAAAAAAAAAAAAAATCCATATGGAAAAAGAATTGCCAATATCAAAGTTCACTATAAACTTTTCTGCCCATCTAATTGCGGGTATTCAGAAGAGATACTAAATTTTACCTAAGTCACAATTTGCTATACTAGATTTTCTTTTTATCTAGAGGAGAAGAGAAGTGATGCTGGGGAAGCAGCGGGAATTGGGCTTAAATAAAACCAAATAAACAGATTTACAAATGTGGAAGGCACTTTGTAATAAGTAAGTTAACATTTTGCATATTCTTTCTCAGTGTGTATGACAGACACGGTGAATTGAACATATTGCTCAATTTCCCTCTTCCAAAATGTTTGTCTTTCTTTATCATTCCAATCACACTAAGAACGAAACAAGAACAGAATTGAATTGTGGCTCTTTAGACATGTAACAAATCTTTTCTTCACTAGATGGCACCAGTCTACTCCAATGAATCAATGTGGAGTGTGGGGAAAAAAAAAAAAAAAAATTGTTTTCATAGAAGAATATAAAGAGGACTTATTATTCATGTTACATGCTTTTACTGTTTCTTTGTCTTCTGCATCATACCTTTCTGTACTCTCAGAGGTAAAGTTTCACATTTATAACATACATCTACTTCAATTGTTAAGTTCAATATTTGTGTCAAAACTGATTACAGCCCAGAAATTTCCATGAGAGATGAATGCATTATACCAGATCAGACTTTGAAAAAAAGTGGCCAGAAAAAAAAACTATATACATCGAAATACTTCTGTTTCTCTTTCTTTCTGAAATAAGCATAAGTATGAAATGTTTGAAGATACTGTGCCAGATCCGCAGCAGGTATAAATCAATTTGGATTCACTGAAGTTGATTGATGCCAGGAGAAGATCTGCACCTGCATTTAGATGCTGGCCTGCAGGGCACAGCTTGACTTGTTTCCTTTTTCATAACTCCGAGGCATGATAATTGAACTCATTTGGACACAATTCTCACTTCTTAGTCAAAATTCCCACCTAGGTATTGGCATTGGACTTAAAGTCAACGCACATCTCTTTGTTAAAAATCAAAATAATCTTTTCACAAAGAAGAGGAAAAAGCTGACTAAAGACTTCAGGGATGGGAAATTGTTGTTCAATACCACATTAATGGCTTCATTCAATAACATGGTAACTCTGATGCAAGCAGAAGCAAACTACTGCTCAGCTCCATCGTTTTGCATTTAGTTGCCTCTTGCTGCCACTAGATGATAGTATGGTAACACATGTATAGTTCAGCTGCACACCAGATCTTCAGTTGCTGAATTCTTGGCAGTATTCACACCTTTATATGAAAAGAACATACAGAAAGGCATCAATACTACATAGTTAGCCTTTGAATATTAGTGCTTAATTTTATCCTCAATGACTTTATACATTAATATATCCAGTATTAGTAGATAATATTTGGCCATAGACCTAAACTGGACTTTATTTAGGCATAGATATTACGCTGAAATGGTCACCTACCTCCATTTTTGTAGATATCCAGCCAGAGCCATAGCGATACACTTTGATAGAAAGGGCAGGATAATTATGTTTCCCTACCAGGAAGCACAAGAATGTAAATGGCATTTACGTTTCTCCTTATGGGCAAACCACTCACTTCTGGTTCTGCACATCCACTTTCTGCTTCTCACAGCTTTTCTATTTCATGCTCTCACCCTTGAGAGGACTCCCCTCCTCACCCATTTGAGAAGCTCCCAGCTAGGAGGAGACATGCAGCTGGAACAGCACCTTGGGCACACAGCTAACAACCCCTCCACAAATTTCTCACAATTCAACTGATGTGTTTGTTTGTTTGTTTTTCTCTCCTAATATGTCAAAATTAAAAACAAACTCCTCATTCTCTCAAGCTCCTCTGTAAATAGTCAAAACCCTCCACCATATGTTTTTTTTTTTTCCCCTTGATATTAAGACTCCCATTTCCTTTTATCCACAATAATGAAATCAGTTCTCCTCTCAGTAAGCTAGTCTGCTTCTCCCCAACCAGGAATAGACACCACAGGAAACAGGTGAGTGGCTGGCTTCAGTCCTGCACAACACGTCTCACATCACAGCCAGTTTCATGGATGCACTTGCACTTCCAGATGCCCCAACAGACAAAAAAGTGTCTTGGTACATAGCCTCTGGCAGAGAAGCTGAGTGATGTGGATCTATTGGCACCCCAAAGTAAGAAGAAAATTGAAAAAGAATCTCCAGTGAAGAAGAATTGACCCTTGGAATACATTCATACGTGCATTTATACAGAGAGCCAAGTGAGCAGAATACCTGAAAATAAAGGCTAAGAGAAAGTTGCACAAAAAGTGTGAGGGGCAGAGTAGCATGTAATCATTGTTTGGGCTGTAAGACAGTTTGTCTACTCTAAGATCTGGCCACCAGCACCACAAGTCACAGACTTTCTCATCAGAACTGGAGATGGATACTAGGGGAAAACTGAAATTTCCTTTTTGCTAAGAATTTGGTTAGTCTGATGTCTTTTGTTTTAATTCAGGATGAAAGTATATTATTAAGATTTTTTTTTTTTAATTTAAAATATTTGTATTCATTTTAGATTGTGTAATGATTGGACACCTGTAATCATGTATAAGTAGCTAGTTATATGGCATAAAACTTAAAAGAGTCATTTTCATTAACAGTAAGAATATCTTCTACTTAATATTGATTGACCTATCTATTGTTTTGTATTCAGTGTTAACAGTGCCAGAGCAGTCCTGGAAGGAGAAAATGATTTAAGCATCAAACTCTTTCAATACAACAAATAAGAGAACTCTCAAAAAGAAAATAACTTGTTGTAACTGGAAGCTAAGACATAAAGAATAAAGTAAAAAATTTCAAGTGTTATATTGAATACTTTAACTGGTATGGTGTAAAACACATTAACAATGGTATAAAAAATTGAATCCCTTTATAGGTCAGTATGAAGCTTCAGAACTCAGAAACGGAATTCCTGAAGGAAATATCTCGAAAAATGTCAACTTAAAAATTCTTTGTCCATCTTGAACTTTCACCTTACTTTACATGGAAAATGTATTTAATTTCATTTTATCTCATTTTCTTCAAAAACCATTGGGAAAAAAAAATCCAACCAGCTGCTATTTTATAACATATATTTGAACTGGCATTTTATGTGTTTATTTAAAATGATGCACTCTATTTTTCTTGTATCAGTAAGAATGGTTTCTATCCCATGTATAAATACTAAATGTTACAGTTCTGCTCTGTGACTTTAGACATTTTAAAACTAAACTCATAGCCAGGGAGGTGTGCTGCTGCTAACCTGCAGCCTGTTGTGAAACCATATTTTCATGGATTGTCACATCAGCTGTCAGGATGCAGTAAGGACCATCTGGTCCACAAGGGATAGCAAACTGGGACCCAAGCATGACAAGGCAAGTGGAGATAACACCTTATACCAAGGTGCTAGGTTGTAGAGTGGCAAATCTGAGTTAGGATCAGGGCCAGGCAGTGGTCAGGGTCAGGCACCATCAGGTGATCTCCTAGGAAGTCCACAGCGATGAGGAAGCTTGGTCTCAGCCAGCTTTACCTTCTCTAAGTCAGCTCTTAGGAGGGGGATACATACCTGTCCTGACATCAGTAAAATAACAACTCAACCTTAACACCTAAATGTGAGGAGTACAGTTGAATAAAATTGGTATTTTGTGTGAAGAAGCCATTGAAGAGTACACATAGGTGACTGTGTAAAAAAAAAAAAAAAAAAAAAAAGCTGTTATTGTTCCTCTCTTAAAATGCATCAACTTGCCCATTAATTAAGAACAAAATAGATAATGGCTATGGCGAATTTTTTATGAGGAAAAACCATCCATCAAGAGTAAAGAATGCAAAAGCCATTTTGGAAACCTGACAGTGCGTGCTTGACAGACAGACATGCTTAAAAGGTTTCTGTAGAGCTAAACAAAATGAGTAATGATCTAATGAAATAGGTTTTAAAGTACATGGAAAATGCCTCAAATAAACATTGTATGATTTTTTTCCTCACAGTAGCTCTGAATTCTACTGGAAACAACAGAAATCTTACCATGCTCTTCAGCAGGCTTCGTGCAGGCTGAGCTACACAGAGCATTGATTTCTGCCTCCAGCAAGGGTCCACCTATGGAGGTCAGCAACTGGAGGATGATAGAGATGATCAAGGGCTCAGTCATTTCCAAACCCTGTCATTTCTTGCCCAGTTCCACACAGAGGTAAATATCAGACGCGTAGTCTCTGCTCCTTGCAGGATAGCTACAGACCTTCTGCATCAGCCTTGTTCCTCCCACCCAAACAATGAAATAAGGACTGTGGCAGACAAGAGAATACACAGGACTCTGACAACACAGCTAATTTCCTTTCCATTTCATATATCAAGAACTGCAAATATATATATATATTATATATTATATATATTATATTATAATTATATATAATATAACTATTATATATTTTTATATTTAAATATATATATATCCTGACAAACATGAAAACTGGGGGAAGTAAATGTTTTTTACATTGCCTTTATTTTTCATCTCACATTTTAATAGAAACTCAGACTGCTTAAATGCTCTACACATCAAGGCAATCATTATAAATGTGGTGTGGCTTCCAGCTAAAATAGGAGCATTTGGCATCTGAAAAAGCTTCCCACCTCCTCAAAAGGCCTCTTTTCATGTTTCTGAGGAAACTGAACATTACAGCAGAGACTTTGAAAACCTGGGTGAAAAACAAACAGTTAGCAACTTCAGCACATACATAATGAGGGAACTCCAGATATCTGTAACTCAAGTTTAGACTACTTTTAATATAGCTTCAATGATTTGACAGAAGTGTGTTGGAGATTTGAAGGGCTTCTGAGGATTTCTGTAGCAGGCAGGAAACAACCATGATATTCATAAGGCACTATTCTAATCAAACAAATTGCTCTGCTAGAATTGTTAGTTCCCTGCAAATTCTGTAGAGTCTTTGAGTATTAGTGTAGAGCCATATTCACATTATTTAATAGATTTCAATATACAGTTTGAAGAAAATCTGACATACAAGAATCATACCTACATTCAGAAGAAAGAAGATAAAGCAATGTAAGATCATTCATTTCTTAGTGTGGCTGCTCTGGAGATGGACTGATACTCAAATACTATAGGAATTTACTACTAATCTTCAAAATTAATAGCAAACATATATATATACATATAATAGATTCAAATTCACAGAGTAAATATATCAAACAAAATGGTTTGTTTTCTTATGTATATAATAATAGCGTCACATCAAATGTTCTTGGACTGTGGATATGAACCAAACTGTGTGATCATTGGTTGCTTAGGTACCATGGCACTGTAGAGTTGATTTGAGTTTGTCTTGCCTTACTGTGGGGCAATCTCTTGAACCAGGTTAGATCCATTCTGCATATGTTGCAAATCTCCCATAACAATCAGATATTTATATTGATTACTGTGTTATACAAAGGTTCATTTCTCCTTAAAGTTGATCTTAAACCAGGGTATTCTGAAAAAACACAGAGATTTTGTGGTCACCTTTCTATGCCTAACAGCAAGATGAGATGGCATGCCTCCTTGGAAGACCCAAAGTAATTCATCATTTATTTTATGAAATTATGTTGTTGCTGTTTTTTAATGTACATCAGCTTTTCCATCAGATGCAATTGTAAATTGGGTGCATAAATTATTTGTACAAAATGGCATTATTGCTATATACATAAACAGGAATATTTTGGTGACTTTTCCTGCTTTTCAGAGGGTCACCCCTGCAATTTGAGTAAACAAAGGCTGCTTTCCTGCCAAAAGGAACTACAAGCTAAACCACCCCTGTGAAATTTGTTGTCTACTTATGAAGTCTGTTTTAAATTGTGGAGAGTTTTTTGTTTTGTTTTTTTGTTTTGTAACATGATGCACCAAGATCATTTTATAAAAATTGAAACAGTTACTTTAAGAAATTATTTTGAGCTTTAAATAGCTCATTCACTGAGTCATTCTCAACCAAAGAATGCAGAAAATCAAAATCATACTTTAACCTTTAACCAACCCCAAAGCACCCATTTGGCACAATCCCTCTTTCAGTACTGAACTACAAGAAGCTAGTCCCCTCCTAGCACTAAAACTGAGTTTACTGAAGGACCTCCTCATCTGTGAATATTTTAATAAAGAAACTTTACAAAATTGGTAGGACTCCTGCTTTGTTCACTTGCTTTAGCTATTAAAAAAAAAAAAAAAGTAACACCTTTACATCCAAAAAAAAATACAGTAATATTTGTACTAATTGACTGGAGTATACAAAATATTTGCCTTCTTGCTGAAATATCCCTGTAGACCTACAAGCAATTAACATTTATAACTACAAAATTTGCTAAGATAAAAGAATATCAAGAATCTATTTTTTCAGAAATGATCAGTCTAAAAACTAGAGGCCAAATTCTGCCTTCCCCTACAGTCATGCCATCACATTTGATAACTGTTGTGAGGTCAGAATTTAGCCCCAAACCACTTTTTCTTTTTTAATCTAAATAGTTACATTTTCCTACCAAAAAAAAAAAAAAAAAAAGCTATGTCTTACTTATCAGTGCTCTTCCCTTCTGAAGGGTAAATACCGATATTTGAAATACCTAAATTGTATTTACAGCTGTACAACACCGATGTCACATACATGTAAAATATCACTTGTACTCTATAAACCTGGGCTAACTTGTACAACCTGCTTGAAAACATTTCTTAAAATAAAGAAAGACCAGACAAGCTTACACATTTTCTTTGTCAAATTCGCACACAAAATACATGGTAATGTGACATGCAACATCATTCCACCCTCCAGACGCCACCATCTCCACACAGTCCTCCTCGTCATAAGCATTGTTGGGCTCCCCACTGCGCCACTTGTTGAAGGTCTGCATGGGCGATCGGTCAGAATAGACAAAATTCCCCTCTTTCTCTAGGTCGTTAATCCCAATGAAAACTCTGGTGAGCCCAGCTTGGTTGATGTACGAGGCAATCAGATTGTTGGCATTCTCATCCTTGGGCATGCTCAGTGTCCCTCCTCTTCCGTGGCAGTAGAGCTGGGCTTCCTTGTATCTTTTCTCTTCCTTCACCAGCAGATATATCTTATTATCTGTCTCACGCACACCAGCAACAGCTGCGGGGGAGGGCAGTGCTGAAAAGTGAGCACTCGCATTTCTATAAACCAACTTACTGTACACCCCAAATAGCTTCACAAATCCGATGCAAGGCGGTGATACTCTCTACGAGCAATTCCACCGGTAAAACATAGCAATGAGAGAGGAAAATATTTAAATAAAATTAACCTACCATTTTTTATGAATTTTAATTCCGTCGTCAGCTGGGCCACTTGGATATCCATTTCACCAATAGCCTTCCTTAGCTGGCTACACTCACAGGGAATGCCTATGAAATGATACAGGAACACTGAAGTGAAAAAGCTATCTAAATCCAGTAATTATCTTAATAAGATCATGAAAAGGCCCACACATCCACTGGGAGAGGGACACCTTCCTCATAAAAAATGGCCAGAAACCTGTGGCCTTTGCTAACATGTGCCATCAAATGATTCTCACCATTGTCTCAGCCTAGCCAGAACACCTTATTTTCTTTCCTGTGAAGCTTCAGCCCTGCATGGTTAGTGCTAAACTGAACACAGACAGAAATACCCTGGGGAAAAAAAAAAAAAAAAAAAAAAAAAAAAAAGATTTTTTTGAACTAAAAATACTTGTCAAAGTTTCACGCGAGTAAAACTGTTCTCTTCAGTCTTTTCTAAAGAACACTTTTTCCACAGCAAAAATCTACCATGTGCATTGTTCACCTGTTCCTCACAAGGAATCTCACACAGCAGATCAAAAAGGCTAATGTTCCAACCATGTAATGCATACAATTAGCTGAAAAATGTAGTTCTGTACATTTCAAAGTAGAGAAGTTACTGTACCTCTTTCAATAAAAGAAGACAATAGAAAGCCATCTATTACGCCAAATTGATATTGGTTTGACAAAGATAATCTGAATGAGAATACTAAAAGGGTAATTGTTACTTCTATGAGTTCAAATCTCAAAAGGAGGATCAATTACATTTTCCAGTTTTGTGTGTAATTATTCAAATCTGCATTTAACTACCCAATTACTCAGCTTAGGTATCTAAGTCAATCTAAGTACTGGGTAGTTATACTACAAAACTGTCCTTCTTGTCAATGTATATGGTACTCTGACTCAAGAATTAGCGTGACAAATTATGTTCTCATGAGAAATCTAATAGATGAACCTTTAGAGCACCCTGCTAGGAAGGAACAAATTGGGCAAAATCAGAAGCCACTTTTGTAAGACTCACACTTCTTGTGCCAGACATTCACCTTTCTTTCTGGAGGATTTGTATTCTTCGTAAGCTCCTGTTGCTACAATGATAATTGATGGAGGGGGCAGTATCTCCCAACCTGCTCCTTTGTGTTGGCTGGAAGCCAGAGAATATACAGAGATGTCCCTTTCCACCAGTGACAAATTATATTGACAGTTGCATTTCAGTTCCCACTGGAGTGATCAAACCTCTAAGAGCTCTCAGACGTTGTTTCAATACACTGTAAGTCCAGCAACTACTGCAGATTCAATAATATTTTTTTAAGTGAATTGATAATATTTCAGTGAATAAGCGAGGAGTAGCTATCTAAATATTTAATTTATCATCATTTCTCTCAGTAATTTAGAAAATATATATTTTTGGTGATGATGCGTGCATCTTCTAAAATCCTTCACATCATAAACAAAGTATGTCATAGAGTACCTGGGTCACCATTAGGACCTGGTGGTCCTATGTCACCGTTATCTCCTTTTTCACCTAAAAACATGAAAAGAATATAAATTTAAAGCATATTTTTAGTTAACAAATAATTCAGCGTTTTATTTTTTTTCTCTAATAAAATCCAAATGTGCAAAGTAGAAGTATGACCAAACAAAAAATAAAGATTTTTCTGTACTAGTCAGTCCACAACAAAGGCAAGCCAAAGCTATGAAACATGAACACAAGGCATATGTAACAATATTCATTTTTTGACATTCATGGGGTTTACAGAACCAATACATTCAGAAGCTGTAGAGGGAAAAGGGCTGTATATGCTACATTGGAGTCCAAAGCTTGATTCATAATCCAAATGCTTACATAAATATCGGTCCAAATGACTTAACCAAAGTCATTTAAGCATGTAGGGAGCCCATGGAGTATGCAGGATTGTAATTCAAGTCTTGTGGTTCTTAGAAGTCTTCCAAAATATAGCACATCTTCCCATGTACTTCTCTTAAACGTCCACAATTGTCTGTTGGCAATTTAAGTTCCTTAGCCTCAAACCAGGATTTCCAGCTCTTAATGCTGCTGTCAGAGCAAAAGGTAATGGGCTGACAGATCTCAGTTCGGCTGACTACAGTATGAGAAACTCCCTATTGCAATGAAGTCTGAGAGTAGCTAACCAAACATAAACGATTTTTCATCTGAAACAATGCAAAAACGATTGTACTAAGCATACCTTTTGAACCAATAGGACCAATTTTTCCATGCCGTCCCATGCTGCCTTTCTGTCCTTTGTCCCCCATTTCTCCTATACATAGCAGAAAGACAAAATAAATTAACAATGTAAATTAACAATTCACTCAGATTCCAGCATATTTGCAGTACCAGTTTTCACAATGAACAAAAACACGCTATGCTCCCAAAATGCATTGAATTTCAGACGTTTATTTCACTCCTTCTGAAGGACTTATGATTTAAACTTTACAAAGCAATTGACATTAAAGCAGCATACAGGTGTAAATGAAAACAGATCTTAGCTGAGAGCCATTGGAAGAACTTTTGCAAACTTCTCTTAGATGATCATGCTAAAATTATGTTGACAATGAAGGAGACTTCCATCAAAATATGTGGATCAATGTATTGAAACTGTTAGGGAGTGTAAAAGACCTAAGGGATCCAAGCACGACTGACAGTTTCATCTGTCAGTAGTTAGTTTCATCATTAGTCATTAGTTTCATCTAATACAGTAGCTTCACTGTAACTGAGGGCTGAAATTGGGCTTCATAGCTTATTTCCGCAGTAGCAGTCACATCCTTAGTCTTTGTTCTTTCATTTGAAGACTGCAGTAATGAAAAACGAAAACTAATGGAAATTGTATGTGTACATTGACACACACAGATGTTCATACAAATGTGAAGTCTGACAGTAACATAACAAACAGAAATGTTGAATGTTACTTAATTTAAAGACTGTTCTATGGAATACTACAAACAGTAATTGTAGCAAAGGTGCAACTCAAAACTCATTTTCCTCAGTTGTGTTTCTACAAATAGAAAGTAACCATCTACCTCTTAAGGTGAATTGAAATTGTAAACAAATCTGAATGAACCTGCCACTGTCACCTACCTATATATATCCTTGATATATAGCCAGAAATCTAATGTGAGACAGTTTGATTCACTTACTTTCCCTGACTTTGACCTCTTTTCCATTAGTTGTACTTTCCTATGCAATGTAAAGTGAATATTAGAATGGCTTCAGGGGAAACAGAATTTGCACTGGAACAGACAGTTTCTTTTATCATCATTGTCTTCACAAACCAAGCTGAAGCATTGTTACTAATAAAATGTGTGCCACAGTCCAAGTATTAATGTAATTGACTTGAGCTCCTCCAGAGCTCAAATAATAAAACGGATAAAACATGTCTGTTACATCATGCCTGGATTTTCTAGGTGGCATTTCTCAGACATAATGAAAAATAATTATCTTAATGGTGTGAATCTGAGAGAACTTTAGACTCTAATAGCAAAGCCTCATTCTACCCCATATCTACAATTCTCATCTTCAAGTTTAGTGCATTAGCAGTTGACAGAAATTCATTTGCAGTAGCCACTTGATAGCGTAAGTAAAACAGGATTACAAATAACTGAAAGTTTTGGCTTAAACCAGGATATTTATAATCAATCAACTCTACACATAGTCTACGCTTGTCTCAGCTGCAACTAACATTTTATAGATTATTATTTCCTAATGATACTTCATTTCTGTCATTGGCTTAGAGAGGATTACATGATTTGATTTAGGTAGACTTTCTGAGACCTATGATATGAGACCTAGCATTTTGTTACACTCACTACATTGTGATTGTGGCAGATTTGGTCTGATTTTACAGCCTCTGTGGCCCTGAAAGCCTCAGGAAATAATACAATATCTCATTGTACATTGGTGATACTTTTTCCTGGGTGCAACACCTGAGAAAATCAATGCTCTGCCATCAGTCTTAGGCCTCTTTGTATTACTCTGTCATGGAGCAACAGTCTGTCATATGACAGTACAACTGTCATATGAGATAGGTTTCCTACTGTACCACATAATATTAACAGAGAGCAGGGATGGAGGGACTACAGGAACAGGAAGTCAAATTCCTCCTGAAGCACCCATCCTGCAGAAACCCAAGACTGAGACTGCATTAGTATTAGAAATATTTAGAAATATTGATACTGCTTGGGTTTTGTTTTTGTTTTTGTTTTTGTTTTTTTTCAATGATTGTCTCAGCCAAGATTGTTTCTTTGCTCAAAGCGACACCTGTTCTGCTAAGTGACAATGTTCTGCTACACAGAAGCAAGGAATCAAACAATCAGGAAAGTTCAGAGGAAAATCTGCTACATGAATCCAGTAACTGAACCTCTGTAAATTATCATAGGTCAGCCTCAGTTCTGGAACTACAACAACTGAAGATTAGTTGTCAGGATGTGGGTTTCAGTGCAATTGGACAGACAGCCACATGTCTAAAACTGGATAATTTTATGACAGATTTCATCCTTCAGCCCAAGCTCAATTAGAGTTGAAGTTGGACAGCACTGTGGGAGACACTAAAAAGGGTTTTATAAAATATGTTAACAACAAAAGGAGGACCAGAGAAAACATCCATGCGTTACTTGATGTGGATGATGATCTCACAAATAGGGATGCAGACAAAGCAGAGACTTCTAACACCTTATTTGCCTGTCTTCAACACCAATGATGTACTCTAGGACTCCAGGTTCCCAAGTTTGGAGGACTATGATGGTGGTAATGATAAACTCCCAGCCAACCCTGAACATGTGCAGGACCCGCAGGTGTTGGTTGTCAAGGACCTCAACGTCAGCCAGCAATGTGCACTTGCCACCCAGAAAGCCAAACATATCTTGGGCTGCATCAAAAGCAGTATGACAAGCAGGTCAAGGAAAATTATTTTCTCCCTCCACTCTGCCCTTGTCAGACCCCACACAAAGTACTGCATTCAGCTCTGGGGCCCCCAGCACAAGACTGCCATGGATATGTGAGTCCAGAGGAGGACGATAAAGATGATCAAGAGCACCTCACAAAGACAGACCGAAGGAGTTGGGGGTTGTTCAGCCTGGAGAAGAGAAGATTCACCTAAATGGGGACTACAGGAATGCTGAGGAGGGACCCTTTTCCAGGGAGTACAGTGGTAAGACAAGGAGTAATGGTTTTAAACAAATAGTGGAGATTTAGATTAGATATTCAGAAGAAATTCTTTTCTCTGAGGCACTGGAGAAAGTTGCCCAGAGAAGCTGTGGATGCTCCATCCCTGGAGGTGTTTAAGGCCTGATCAGATGGGGCTTTGTGTGACCTGGTCTAGTGGAAGGTGTCTCTACCTATGCCAGAGGTATTGGAACTAGGTGAAAAAGGTCTTTACAGTCCTTTCCAACCCAAAGCGTTCTATGACTCTATAAATTCGTGCTCCAGCTGGATGCATGTAAGTCTATGGGACCTGATGGGACTCATATCAGGGTACTCAGAGAGCAGGCTGTTTTCACTGGGAGACCTCTCAATTATTTTTCAGCAGTCTTGGGAATCTGGAGAGGTTGCACATGACTGGAAGCTGGAAAATGTGGTTCCAATTTTCAAGAAGGGCAAGAAAGAAGACCCTGGTAATTACAGGCCTGTCAGTCTCACTTCAGTGCCCAGTAAAATTATGAAGAAGATTATTTTGGGAGTTATTGAAAAACACCTGAAAGACAATACAGTCATTGGTCCCAGCCAACATGGGTTCATGAGGGTAAAGTTCTGTTTAACAAACTTAATTTCCTTTTATGACAAGGTCACCCATCTAGTTGACCAAGGGAAGACAGCTGATTTAATCTTTTTGGGTTTCATCAAATCTTTTCATACTGTTTCTCACAGTAAACTCCTGAACAAGAATTCCAGGTAGACAAATAAATAATACACTTGATATGGGTCAGGCTCAAAGGGCTACAGTAAACGGAGTTACATCGGGCACATGACCAGTCACTGGTGGGGTTCCCCAGGGCTACATTTTACAGACAGTTAATGTCAATGTTTTCATGAATGAATTGGATGTAGGACTAGAAGGTGTTTTGAATAAGTTCACAGATTGGGAGGAGCTGCTGACTCTGTTGAGGTTGTGAGGGTGGAGAGGCCTTGCAGAGAGATCCTGACAAATAAGATATCTGGGCAATCTAATATGAAGTTTAACAGGAGCAAGTGCCGAATTCTGCACATGGGAAGGGGCAACCCTGGATGTATGGACCGAATGGGGGAGGGGAGGCTGGAAATCAGTCCTTTGGAAAGGGATCTGGGGGGATGTTGGTCAACAGCAAGTTCAATCTGGGTCAACAGTGTGCCCTGGCAGCCAGGAGGGCCAACGTGTCCTGGGGGGCATCAAGCAGGGCATTGCTAGTCAGTTGAGGGAACGGATTGTCTTGCTTTGCTTTGTGCTGTGCTGCTGTGGCCTCACCTTGAGTACTGCGTGCAGTTCTGGACACCACAATATGAGAAGGACATAAAACTGTTAGAGAGAGTCCAAAGGAGGGCTATAAAGATGGTGAAGGGTCTGGAGGGGAAGATGAATGAAGAGTGAATGAAATCACTCGGTTTCTTCAGCCCAGGGAAGAGGAGGCTGAGGGGAGGCCTCATGGTGGCCTGCAGCTTCTTCATGAGGGGAGTGAAGGGGCAGGCACTGAGCTCTGCTATCTGGGTACAGCAACAGGACCCAAGGGAATGGCATGGATCTAGGACAGGGGAGGGTCAGGCTGGGGGTGAGGGAAAGGTTCTTCGATGAGAGAGAGGGTGGCTGGGCACTGGGACAGGCTCCTTAGGTCAGTGGTCATGGCAGCAAGCCTGACAGAGTTGAAGAAGCACAATTGGACACACAATCTGGTTTTTGTGCAGTCCTGTGCAGAATGAGGAGTAGGACTTGATGATCCCTGTGGATCCCTTACAACACAGGATATTCTATGATTCTATTTGATCATTAGCTTTAACTTAAAAGTGTAAATAGTGATATGTGCCAGAACATAACATTATCACCACTGGGAGATGTCTTCTGCATTTCTATGCATCTCAAGCAGCCATCAGTTGATGGGTTAAGTCAGGAAGAAAACACTTTCTCCGAACTGAAAGAAGCCAAATGGATATGGCTTATTGGTCTAATTCATTACTGGCAAGTTCTACAATCAATGATTTCCCTCTGTTTCCAAAAAGGATCAGATTGAGCCACTACTGGATATGGACTCGATTTAGAAATTTTACCAGAAACCCAAAAATTGTTCTCTTATCCTGTATATTCTTACTGGAAGAATGGAAGTAACTCACTCAACCAGCTGAAAATCTATTTTCCAGAATATAGCTTCACTTTCAGAATAGATTCATGGTTTGCTTTAAAGACACAATCCATGGGGCTATGCAGGTTATAAAGGTACTGATGCTACTAGTGGATATTTATCCAATATAAATAGCATATTGAGAAGGCATTTCCTCAACAATCTCAAAAATACTACCTTGCCATGACTTGATCAGGTTGCTCTGAAAGTGACCCGTCTTGCTCTGGACATTTATGGATTATATATGGATTGCTTATGGATTACGGTTACACTGTCAGATGTTTGAATGTTTTCTGATGTATAATAACTCTTTTCAGGCTGCTATACCTGAAATTAAATAACCATATAGATATAATGCTTAAATGCAATGTAATATATTAAAAGACTTAACTTTCGTTCTCATAAATACTACCCAGAAGACAAACAATTACTCAGTAATAGCCAGTAAAAACTACTTGGTCTGATAACACAAAAAGTGTGTTATCTCAAACAATGAAGACATATATTAAGTCTCCTGTGCTCATTAAAAGAACTGTTTGGATTTGGTTTTCTCTTACAGTGACTAGCCTCTGCTTCTACTCCAGGGGCTTGCTTATTCTGCTTCTTCTGCAGAATCAATCAGAAGGCTTCAAGAGAGACCAATCTGCCCTGAGGGTTTCAAAACTTTTTAAACCTTCTGTAAAGTCCTTTTTAGTGGTCCTGTGATTGCCAAAAATGCAGTCTGAAGAGTCTTAATGAAATCAGGAAATGAGAGTTGGAAAGAAATGAGGACAATGAAAGTAAGTCTCCATAGACCAAAACTAGGAAATTTAACTGAGAGTTTGAATGGAGAATGTGAAGCAAGACATCTGTCATTTCTCAGATGAAGGTGATATACACTGCAACCAATTATAGAAGACTTAAAGGATTTCAGAGGAACTGAAGAGAAGGAAATTCTAAATGATCTTCTTGTTGGCCTTTTCAGGCCTACAAACAAGAGAAGAAATAAAACCCAGAGATGAATGGTGGGCTACACAACTGGTGAAAAGATGAGGTTTTGGCAAAGTACAACAATATAAAAGGGGGTGTTCACACAGGATGGTCGATCTTTTTAGACAGGACTAATTGGAGCAGACAAGAAGGTGTAAAACTACTTTAAAAAAAAAGAATTGTGCCAAAGACAAATCGAGCAGAAACTCAAATTCACCATTTCACAACAAAATTGAACTGACCTGGATCAAAGAGGAAAAGAGAACAGTAGTTTACTAGCCAAACTTGAGGATTTAAAGACAAATCAGAAAGCAATTCTTCATGATTTGGCACAATGGATATAATGAAAACCTACCTAACAACATAAATATAATCATCCCAACCCAGACCACAAGCCTGTCAACTCCAGTGCCATCTTTGACAGTAGTTAGCAGAGGATACTTAAAAAATAAAAAAAAATGTAAGATATAGAGAAAGCTTGCAATATCTTTCCACAGCATACCTCCATAGTCTTGCAGTCACTATAGCCTGACTTGATGAGAACAAACAGTATTTTTAAAGGATACAGCATGTTACAGCATAGCAAATCTACTTTCAGGACTCTTAACTTTTTAGAACCTGACTACTGGAAACCAGAAAATTCTGAATATACTAGTAGACTATGGTACTGCTTTACAGCTCATAAAACTGAATTATCTGTGCCACTGGAGGCTGGTGGTTGGCTAGGGAACAGTGACAACAACCCAGTTACATCTGATATGAACAAATAGTGGATAATCTCAGGTAGCATTTTATGAAGTTGGGGCAAACTCATTTCATCCAGCGTTAGCCACCTGAATACTAGCTTTGTAGTCTAAATTATTTTTCTAAGCTCCCTTGATAGGCAATGGAGAAATGAACACCTCTCAGCAGTGATCCATCCCACTCATTATAGACAGGTATTTTAGTGACAAAGGGTATCTTTAAAAGCTTGGCATAATAAACAGGGGGGAAAAAAGGAGAAAAATGTTACCAATCAATGCTGACTAGAAGTCAGAAAGGCTAGAAAATTTGTAAAGGAAGCTATAGGTAGTACACAAAAATAAATAAATAAATAAATAAATAAATAAATAAATAAATCCAATCTAGAAAGGCAGTGGAAAAGTTTAAACCATTTTAAAGTACATTCCAAACAAAAGCAGTGGAAATATCATGTTCCATTCCTGGAAAGGGGTTTCCATTTAAAAGCACAGTTACACAAATAACTACACTTACAAAATACATACCTTGCCAGAGTTATGTTAAGAACCTAATACCCAACTTGTTCATATCAGTGGTCCCTCTGACTCAACACTCTGATTACCACAGTGACAGCAGGAGGTGTAATACAGAGAGATCATGCAACCCTGGCTACTACCTGCAGTCCACTGAAGATGGCGATGCTAAATCTGTCTCCCAGAAGCTTCAGTGAGTGCCTCCTAACTTGGACTTAGTGAACAGCAGGTCACCTTACTCACAGCTCTCAGGATTCTGCAGACCTCAATCATATCCTCCTCAGATTCCTCCTTGCAGCTGGAAGAGTCTCAACCTGTCTAGCTTCTCCTTACAAGGCAGTTTCTCCATCTTCACATTTCTAGTGCCCCTCTCTAACCTCCTGTATAACAAGCCACACTTGTTACTTGTTGCATGTCAGGTTTTGATACAGAGCAAAATCAGCTGCAAAGAGCATCCTGTTTTGTTATTGTTAACTTTTCTGATGATGAGCAAAGTTTGTTGGCTTTGGGACTGCTGCTAATGATTTGAAAGAGGTTCTTGAGTTTTAAGTGACAGTTCTTTTGTTTGGCATCATGTAATTATGGACTAAATTATGTATCCCTAAGGTCCCTATGCAATATATTTATTTACACGGAAGCCCATCTGCCATGTTCTTGTCCACTCAGCTTAGCACAGGTTTTCTCAAAATCCCACTGTGTTCTGATGGAACTGAAAGATAGTTCTGAATAAGATACCCACTTTGTGAATCCACAACTGTCAATGTCAGGACTTCTATATGGAATTCTGCCTGCAGCACTCCTTAGTGAGCAATAAATTCATGTAAAAGTTGACTCAGAAATGTGAGGAATTGATTGATTACATATTAATGAGCAATCAGTAATACTAAAATATAAATTAAGATATTATTACCACTCTTTAGAATTTGATTATACAAATGACTGAGCACTCTGGCTCCTATCCAGATAAATTAATGAGTCTTCTCTCATACTTAGAGGCTATGTCTGTACTAGTAAGCTAAATGCCTGGGACAGTTTCCTAGCACTGAGAAACAGGTGGCCAAGAATGGGACATTCCACGGTTGTAAATTGTCTTTTTCTTCAAACTAGGATAATCAGTTGCAAGCTGTTCACTGTGTTAGCTCCCAAAATGTGCCCAAGAATTGTCTGAGAAATTGTTAGCTGCCACAAGCCAAAATCACACCATGGACTGTGCTAACACTGCAGAGATAGAGAGAGTTGTGTTTCATGCCCAACACTATTGCGTGACTGTACTTAACACACCCATATAAACAGAGCATGATGCATAAAGGCTGGAATGAAAATATTAAAATAATCTATTTTCATATGGTTGTAGCTCTAAAAGAAATTAAATATCTAAACACATTTTTAATGTCCTGCTCTTTTGATTATGGTTTACAACACTAAATTCACCCTCTCCTTATTTTGATTGACATAAACAGAATCTATGCTACTCTGAGAATATTCACAGTATTGTATTTTTACTGAAATATCTGTTCAGAATTTGTAAACATGTAAGTTTTGGTCTCACAGATAGGACCAAATCTAAATCAAATAATTGACTTCGATCCCAACTTGGGAGTGTGCAGTCCAGCTATCAGAGCAAGTGGAAAAGTTATGTCCATTAACCTCACACCCTAAAACTTGCATTGCACTACACATTACTTTTGTCTGAATCAGCCATTTTACTTGATCCAGTGCTCTATGCTTTACATAAGGCTTACACAGTTTTAAATTCTGCTGACATGCTATGCATCATAATTGACCTATACAATTAATTATAAGCAATGAAGAAAGTAAGTGGAATTTAACCTTAATCAGTGCCCAAAGACATCAGGATGTCTGATGTCACCTGAAACATCAGGACACTCAGAAACAAATTTATTTCAAGAAAGCAGCAGAAATTTTTAATAGTTATCAATGTCTGAATTACTAAAATATGAAAATATTATGAGGAAAGGATATGACAAAAAAATCTGCATAACTTTCTAATTTTGAGATGTTCACTTCAGGTCAAATATACCATAAGAAAAACATTTCTTATGTATGTTATTTATTCACTGATTATTGTACTCCTGAATTCAATGAAACTAAGCACAAGTCCTTCCTGAACTTGCCTGAACAAAACAAAGAAAGGGAAAGAAACAAGAAATAAAGAAATAAAAAGTGTGATTCTGATATTGAAAATTAACAACAAAAGTACAAAACTCTCCAAACATTACAGAATAATAATCTTTCCCTTGTGTAAACCATCACTTACTCAAATAGCAGCAATATACAATGAAATGTGGTAGTTTCCATCCATAGAAGGAGCCAAATGTTATCCCAACAAGACAGCAATTATCAAATTTCAATAGAAATATGCTTAAAAACTACAGGAGGTCAAATGTGTTAACACAGTGACTGCAGTTTAACAGACTACAGAGAAACACAGCACAGAAACAGAGCTGCTGTATTCATCCATGTATGCTTATAGAATGAGTAAAATGCAAAGTGAGGCAACAATTTTATCCCCCTTTCATTATTCACTAAGCTATGTGTTAAGTACCTGCATCATGGATCTAAGCTTTCTACCAACTGAGATTTTAAAATACTTGGCCAGGACGACAAAGGACATCAGTGATGTATGCCCATCAAGAGATCAAAAACAGAGAAAAAAAGCAAAGCCAATAGCAGGTCACAAATAGATATTAGATAATCTGATCAGGAACAGTTGCTGAATTGGTTATTTTTGAGAACACCGTACTTAAATTTCTTACTATGTTAAGATATAAGTGTTTACTAAATATTCCAAGAACATATATAAATCAGATCAAATCTGGATGCAAAAAAGAAAGCAGAAAAAATATGTTGCTACCAAGCAGTAAGGAATTTTGCCTGAAAGCACAGTCTGGAAAAATATAATACAGAATGCATTAATATTTAAGTTTCTTTCATCTCTTTTCTGTTTCAAGTACATTTTCTTGCAGTGAATTTTCACTTCAGTGTTTCCTCATGCAGTTGCATCAGAATTTTGGAATTTTGGAGATATAAAAAAAAAATGGAAAATTATCCTAATTAGTAGAATTCACCAAGCTTTCCTTTTGACAATAATTTTCCAAGTAAATGCAACATTACAATATAAAATTATATAAATTAGATGTTACACTCTGCGTTGTCTGATCATACAGCAGTACTTCCATTTCTCAGCCAATTCAAAACATTTTGAATACATGACATACATCAATCATCAAGTCCAATTCCTGGGTCCACACAGGACCACCCCAAAATCAAAGCATATTTTTGAGAGCAAATGTTTATTGAATTTCAGAGGGCTTGGTGCTGTGACCACTTCCCTAGGGAGCCTGTCTCAGTGCCCAACCACCCTCTTGGTGCAGAACCTTTTTCTGACACCCAGACTGACCCTTCCCTGTCCCGGCTCCATGCCATTCCCTCAGGTCCTGTCACTGTCCCCAGAGAGCAGAGCTCAGTGCCTGCCCCTCCTCTCCTCTCGTGAGGAAGCTGCAGGCCACCATGAGGCCTCCCCTCAACCTCCTCTTCCCTGGGCTAAACAAACCGAGTGGTTTTATTTAGCCTGCAGAAGACAAGGATAAGAGGGAGATATAACTGCAATCTTCCGCTACCAACAGCAGCTTTGTAGCAGCCTGTTTGATGCAGCCTTCTCTTCTCAGACATGCACAGCATAAGGACAAGAGGCAACGATCACAAGACAAAAGCAGGAATTTTTCAATTGGCCCTAAGGAAAAGGTCTTTTATAATGAGACTGGAGAGCAGGCCTGTCAAAAATGTTGTGGAATCTCCATCCCTGGAGATTTTCAGAAGTCTGCTGGACAAGACCCTCAGCAACCTGACCTGAATTTGAAGTCTGCCCTGTTTTAAGCAGGAGATTGGAATAGATGACCTCCATATCACCTTTTAACCAAAATTATTCTGTAGTACTTTTACTTCTCTTCATGCTGCATTACCTTGTAGGAGTTGAAATTCTAGTTTCCAATATTTTTTATGAGAGTTGTCCTTGAAGGTTACATATTCATATGGGAAGTACACAGACTGAACATACACACCTCATGGGAGTTGTAAGTTTTTCAATATGTTTTAGGGGATGAGCTCTATCCGTAGATCTTGGTCCCAGGGGAAATTGCAAATATTAGGTTTCTGTAACTGCCCAAAAGAACTACGTAATGGATCATGCATCATCATAACGACGTTATTACTGTAAATACTTTGAAAAAAGGCTTGTAAATTAATTTTGGTAAAAACACCAACACTCTTACGACAGTAATGTCAAATGTTTCATTTCAGTATTGAAATAAAAGGTTTTTACTATTCCTAATATGATTATTTTTTTCAGAATATGCAACTCCTGAAAAAAAAAATATATGAAGGTTAAATTTCCTCCCTGTTTCAAGAGGAAAACAAATGTGAATAGACAGAATTTCCTGTAAGACAGAAATGCTGTGTTTCCCCCAGCTCTGTAACTGAATATGATTGAGCACTATTCCTCTCAAGAGCTCCAAATATTTTTCAACTACAGTGCAAGCAATGTTAATACCATCTTTCCATAAATACTACTGAACTGTGATCTAAGAAATGAGGAATCACTCATGGCCACCCCTGCCTATTAAGGCTTAATGCCTTCCCACAATGGTTTTAATTAAGGTATTGTGAGTGTTCACATTTACAAGCAAAAGGAAACTGTACCTCATGATTTCTTCCCTCTGTTAAAATATGAGGTTTGCATTTGCAGAAGGCATTATGATGTCTTTTTTTACAGAGACCTTACTAAAAAAAAAGAAATATATATTTTTTTTCCATGAACCTTTTGGACCAAAAAGCAATAGCTAGTTTACAAATGAGTGTGCAAATGAATGTAAGGTACATGGAAACACCTAAGGATGTCATCCAGCAACGGGACAGAGTATTCTCATCAACATTACCTCAAAAGAAAAGGTAGTATTTGGTCAGAAATTACTTTCAAAACATCTTTTCTCCTGAAATTACCTTTTTCTCCTGGAGGCCCAACCCTGCCTGGACGACCTGGTGCACCTTTTTCCCCCTTTTCTCCAGCCTCCCCTGTCGACAAAAAAGGAAATAAAAAGAAGAATCAAATTAAGCAAGAACTATTTTCAGTTGGTGTCAGTGACGAGTGCCATTGCCCTCACTGAAAATACAAGCTTATTATAGCAAGGGGAAAAAAATAAAAGCAGATGAAACCTGACTCAACAGTTTTGTTTCATGGACTTTTCTGCAATGGAAATAGAAACTGACAAAACCAAAGTCAGTATGTTATCAAACTCTTATGATTCTAGTTCTGTGGATGTTACTCATATCACCAAGCCCCCTCTGAAAACACTACCACAACACAATTTTGTTCAGCAGAAGCCTCAGAATCTGGCCTCAACATAGCACATGTTCACGTTCCTTCTGCTGCCATGATCACAAAATAATCTTGAGTTTCTACCAAATGTTGCTCTTTTTCAGCAAAGCATGCTGAAGGACATGTCTGTTTCCAGTGATAATGGCTTAACCATAACCTCAAATTATTAAAAAAAAAAAAAAAAGTTTATTCCATGTACTTAGTTATTGAGTAAGGATGGATCTATAGGAAGGCATTGCTACATCTGTCATTTGCAGGATAATTTCTGAGCATTAAACCATTAAACGACATTTACTTAATCTGTGTTCTTTCATATACCATACCTTTTAACCTTTGTGGTCTGAACCATAGTGCATTGTATTTATAGTTATGTGGCTCATGGTACATGATACGTATTCAGCATACTTAAAACATAAGTTTCCATAAGTGTGTCCCTCACTTGTGTCTTTCATTGTATATTTGGAGATGCTTACATTGTTTTGACCCCTACTGTTGTTGTTTGCCAGGGACATAAAATTTAAAATCTCTTAAACAGAAATTTAAAGAATGATTTTAAAAGACACCTTTATTAAAAAGAAGTATGTGAAGGAGGGGAAAGTTCTATGACTTCCACAGAAAATAACATGTAAGAATCTAAAATCCAGAGCTAACACAACAGGCTTAATGCCTCAACTCTATTTCTGTAGAGAGTGAGCATTAGCTGCTCTCCAGGAAGCCAAAGTAAGCACCATAGCAGGAAGGGAAATGGTTATCATGTACCCCTCAAGCTCTCCGGCATATCTGGAAGACGCACTTTAGAGAGGGACCGTGTATAAACAAGCTGAAACATGGCATGTTTCAAATATGCAGCCTCCAGCCCTCTCTCCTTATTGTAGACATAGGTGGCTGTGAGCTGAACTCAGCCCTCCATCTGTTATATTTTCCTTCTTGAGGCTACCAGTAAGCTCCAGCCCATCTTCCCTGCCTTCAGACATGCAAAAAATAGGCCATTCTCTGACCTTAATGAGGACAAACTTCACATAATCCCCAGTGGATAATATTGTTAGTATGAAACAGGCTATTATTTGGCACATTTGGGAACGTCACCTTTTTTTATTACCAGGTAACCAATAGTCTTTGTATGATTGTCTTTCCCCCCTCAGGGCTGGTTATGAGTTCTTTGCTTCCCAAAGATAAATCCTGACAATGACTTTTTCCCTGCTCTCTGGAGGCTCAGAGCAGGCTATTACAGCCTATTGCTTTACATGTTCTTCAGAGTGAAAGCTGTGCATTAGGGATCAATAAAATAGATCACTCTTGCTTCAGGCCATTACACTTGCCTGCATTTATTCCTATAATAAGATGACACTGCATTCCTTACTGTGGATGTTTAAGAAACTTTCCCTGGGAGGAGATTACCACATTACAGGCCCTGCTACAGACCACTTTGCAGGTTTTGTTATCAGCTGTTTTAAGCAGCAAGACCTTGGCTAAAAGTGTCAGCGGCCAGTTCAGCTTTGCAGTGTTTAAGCCCCCATTTTTGCTATATGTACCCTGAGCACTGTGCAGGTGTCACGAACAACAACAACAACAAATCCGTCAAGGAATTAAATATATATATATATATATATACATGTATGTATAGTGTATAATTAACATTTTTTTTTTACCTCTTTATTCCTGAATTAGGAATAACAAACAAAAAAATAAATGAACCTCGGGAAAGACACCTCTGCTCCGCTGGTCCCTTTCCAGTCTCCAGTCCCTGTACTGTTCTTTACACCCCATCCTTTCAGTGGAGGAGGAGTCTATGCACTGTGGTTCCTACCCAATGGCTCCAGTTTAGCTTCCTCCACCAGTTGCAGTCCCTTTGCAGCTGTACCTCCTTCTCAGAGTCCTCTCCATCCCTGCCCAGACGAGCTCTTTGTCCCAGCCCTGCTACATGAACGCCCACCTCCTTCCTTAGTGCTCAGCAGCAGCTGAGGCAGGGTGAGCCCAGCAGTGCTCCGCAGTGTTGTGATGCCCCACATCCCCAAAAGAAATCAAGCTCTATTACCAAACCAAGCTGCAGCAGGACCTGAATATCAGGCACAATCCTGACACTATTGCAGACTTCTTGTTCCGTCATCTCTAAGAGCAATCCCTCATGATTCAGACGATAAATCTTACTACTGATGTCAATTTGCCTTCTCATGTGAATTCTTTGGTACAGGATTTGTCTCTGATTCTGTTTGCAGTGTGCCTACCTTGAGTTGTACCATCTACTGTAATAAAAATTGCATGCCAAAGATCAACTCCGTGAGCTATTAAGCATTCCTTGGCTGGGGATAACTTTCCTCCATTACTCATATTCCCTGTGTAAGTAGAAGCATCAAGTGGGGGTGTAAAAACAAAACAAGGTGGCAAAACAAGAAGCTAAGCCTTGAAAGATTTTTATGTGTAATGTTTTTTCTTTACAGTAAGTTCAATCTCATGGACCTAACAAAAGAAACAGGAATTTAGGAAAACTATTAATGAGCAATATAGTGAGGCTTTGCCATCCATATCTTCTTCACACAAAATGCACTTTTCCTATTATTAATATTGTTGTTTTTTTAAAACACGGATCATTCTGCTGTCTGGATTCTCAGACCCATGGTATTTTTCCCTCTCACATTTTATCTTTCTCCTTTATAAAGTTGAGGTTTGAAAAAAAAAAAAAAGAAATGCATCCCAGACCTAAGCCACTGACCTTCAACTCATTTGTGCCTTTTTTCTATTCTGGGTGTCTTCACTGGCTTTCTTCATCTTCCATTTCTACCTTCATTCTCATCTCATCCCTCTTCCGATAACCTTTTATTCTGTGGGGTCCTAATTGGCTTTGTGTTATTTTCTTTTTTTTCTTTTTTTTTTTTTTTTCCTTCTGGTTTCCAGACTCTGCTCAGTCTCATTCTTTGTGCCCTCTTTCCCCTTTTATCTCCTCCTGCTCTTCTAAAATTTCTACATTTCACTCCCCTACCTTTGGGTACTTTTTCCTGGTGTCTTTTTCATCAACCCCCACTCAGGCTCCACTCTCTACACCATCTCTTCTTGCACCTAACCTTCCCCTTCTACTTTTACCTTTCACACATCTCATAGTCTCCCTCACTTCTTCCATGCATTCCCAGCCAGCTCATTCCTGGTAGTGGGGTAGGGGTTCTTCCATCACTGGGTATCTTGCTCAGCAGAGGAGGAGCTGGGGCAGGTCTAAGAGCTACAACAAGCAAACCCCACATTGTGTGGGAGCCAAAATCTGGGCACATGGCCTCATACAACCTCAGTTTAAAGGAAACCTTGGCCACTGAAATAGATTAGAGTTGTGCCAGTGGGGGACAGCAGTATCTCATTACCAATTCTCTGAGCCAGTCCCACCAACAGCATAGCTGGGGCAATGACAGCTTTTCAGAGACTTCACATTAACAGGGGCTGCGTCAGGCCATTTTGTGCTTCGCTAGATTTGTGCATCCATCTCTCTCACTTTCACAATGTCTTCAACTCGTGAAGCGGAGTGAAATCATTAGCGCATAATGGTTTTCAGGCTTCTTTACTGCTCCCTGGCTCAGGTTTGCCTTCTGGCAAAGGACCAAGATTATTATTGCTGTGCTTATGTGTTTTAAAAAAAAAAGCCACATACAATAGTAATAATGGTCCTCTCGTAACAATGGTAATTACGGGTGTTAATTTTGACTGATAACACAAATAGGAAAACTAAGGCAAAGAAGTTACAAAGCCTGACAATGACTGACAATTACTTTGAAATGAAAGATTGTGATGCTCCAGTTCCCAGTGTTGTGGCCTGATCATTTGATGGATCTGTGTAACTTTACACAACATGTATTTACCTTGATTGTGTTGTTCTCTGAGTTACTTAAACAGCACTACCTTATGCCTATCACACTGCAAATATATCAGAGTGGAACAACTTTACTCAAGGCTTAGTCAAACTCAGATTTGGATGTAACAGGCAAGTGCTGTTCCTCCCAGCTAGAACATTACCCTCCAGTAGAAATACCATAGCCTCCACAATGTACATTACTGTTATTGACTACAATAATGGGGCTGAGATTTCACACTGTAGTGGATGCTGTTGCTTTAAAATGTTAATTCTTCCCAGATGCTGATTTCTTTACTGAAATTTACTGATCTACTTTAGTACATGGTTTACTATGGAAAGATCAATAATTTATTATGCCATATTTTGGGCAATAGTTTGGGGGCATATTTTGTGAAAATTGTGCTTTTCTCCACAGAAACTATAGAAATGCCAAAAAGACTAACTTTATTTTTTTATTTCTGCTAAAAGGTACTTGAGTATTTAAAATCAATGGAAACTTAGCCCAAAGGAAGACAAGTTTAAGAGTAGAAAATACAAAATACTTCCCTAGTACGTTGCAAAATGGCAATGAAAGCCTCTCCAGGTATAACATACAGCCTGATTTTACAGTGTGTTTTTCTGTGTATGTGCACCAGTTGTGTGCATAAACACAGAGAAAACAACTAGGCAGAGTAGCAGAGGAACAAACATTAAAGATCAGAAGCAAGTTTGTGAAATTTTGGCATGCATTCTTTAAACCGTGTTGATTTTAACAGACTTAAGTTCATCTTAAGGACCTTAAAACTCCATATATAAGGAGGCTACAAACTGGACAAATAAGAAAGACACCTTCTTTATCTCTGTAAGAAGCTGTCAGTGCAGTGGTGCAAATTAGCCTGTTAGAAATAATGGATTAGTATTTGAATGATGCAGTAGACTTCCACATTACCTTTGAGGCCTGGGACAAGGATTTGAACAGAGCAGGACTCCTCTGCAATATGTTGAGGATATCCAGACCTTAGCAGTGACAGGAAGGCAAGGCTAATTAGAGTCACCAAGAAAACCAGATCTCTCTTCATAATGAGCACTTACAGGTCACTGACTCCTAAACAAAAGAATGAATAAACAGTTATAAGAATTCCAAAGACTTTCAACAGCTTCTGAACATATGCAGCAGCCTACTACAAATACGATATATTTTTGTATGCCATAACCCACACAGCATGAGAAGGATGTGTACAGGTCCTCCAAGCAGGTTGCATGTCCCACAAACGTATGTAATATATGTAGCAATGCATTCAGCAGTTTGTTTTGGTATTATACTAAGATAAAGTTCAGAATAAATTTAATTAAGAAGGAGAAGATTAAATAAAGACAAACAAGCGACACTGTTCACTATTTCTCATTGTAGGCAGGAATCTGGAAATGTCAAAGGAGAAGATCTAGTGTACAGGCTTGCATTGCAAGATGTCAGTACTAAGTTGTCACTTAGAAGGAATGCATAGTGCTCTAAAGAGGCAATTCAGTAGTGATGAGACCAACCTAAAGGCCTGAAATTTCTGTTCCCATCTGCCTGAGCACTGAAATTGTGCCCAGTAAATTGTCTGATACAATAGTCCTCTTGTAACTCAGCAACAGTGGGAGGGAGATAATATTTCACTACATCATGCAATGAAGTTACATCAGAGCCTTCAATAAATCCTGAAAAGGTTCACCCCTGAAACATACCCTCATCTAAGCTTACAAGTGAAATGACTTGCTTGATATTAGGCTGTAAAAAGATCTCTTGAAAACAACAGTACAGAAATGGAATTTTTGTGAAAAGACCATCAAAAGCTGATATTTAGGAGGTCTACAGAAATACCCTTTGACAAAAGTGTTATTTATGTACTTATGATGTTTTTCCAGTCCTTCTTTCACCAAGGTTTTGTACTACACAAACAAGCTAGAAGTTGTATCAGGGTTTCAAGACAAGGTCTACATGGATCAGTTTTTATAGCCCTGACAGAGCTGTGGACATTTTTCATCCAGAACAAGATTGGCCTGTATTACTTTCCACTTCCTTATTTCCTTCAAATAGTAGGGTTAGATAAGGGTAGGGGTAGGAACAGTACACAGGACTTTACATCTCAGCATGCTGGGATCTAGGAGGGTGGATCTGTTATTTTGGGGGTGGCCTGAAGGAATAAATGCCCTTCAGCAGCAACAGGAGAATAAGGAGCTTCAGGGTGAGAGGGAGCTGTTGAAGCAAATACCAAAACAAATAATGGAGAAAGAGGAAGGCAAGCTGCCCTCCATGTGCAGCAAAATACAGTTTTGCCCATTCTATTTCTTGTTCTGATTTTAAATTCCACCATCCCCTCTATAATGTTTCCTGGATGTCTCAGCAGCAAGGCTAAGTAAATCAATTTAGAGCTGGGGGAATAAGTTAGTCCTCTGAATTGCTGTCCATTTTGTGTTTCCATTATCCTCTAGGAGATAACACAACTGGACCACAGCAAGGGAGTCAGCTGGGAACAGATTTCATCTTCCTCCTCACAAGGAGAAGGCATAGCATGAATTACAGTAGAGTACACTGTGAGCCCCTTGTAACCCAAGTCTCTTCACCAGT
Organism: Aythya ferina; assembly: GCF_964211825.1. NCBI lineage: Eukaryota > Metazoa > Chordata > Aves > Anseriformes > Anatidae > Aythya > Aythya ferina. The sequence continues at coordinate 101,258,056 of NC_140298.1, read as the reverse complement.
TTTCCCTCTAAAAGACAGCAAGGTACAAAAGGAGGTTCAGGCTTGAAAAAGGCAGGTTGTATGCTCAGACTTGGGAAGAGGTCGTGGATCAAGAGACCCAGGAGAAGGTGCCCCCTCACAAAAAAAAAAAAAAAAAAAAAAAAAAAAGATTCCACTAAGCTGCAGTGTAATGATTTTAGTTTTTAGGCCTCTGCTTCAGTTTTACATTAGCTTTCAGTCTAGTAGATTACAAAACAGGCAATCTTACAAAAGATGTATTTTTTACACTCACAACATTCCTGCCAGACTTCTAAATACTAATGCCATTTATAAAAGTCTCTTCTCATAGCTTAAGGTGTAGGCTCTGGAGGAATAACACACACATATGCAGATGTTTACAGTATTTTTTTCCCCTTCAAGAGTGCTCAGCTCCCAAAATTTTGCTTATGCTGCCATAAGTAAAATGACTGCAGCTCATGCATACATGTCTGAATCAGCTTTAAAATACCTAGCTCAGGTATTGCTAGGAGCACACAAACCCACAGAAGCACAAACCTCAGCATGGGCTGCTCGAATATTTAGGCCACATTAAGTTTTGTCACAACTGCAGCAATATCACTCATGGCTTCCCAAGACCACAATCAAAATTGGATTTTTCTACCCCAATGATGAGGAACCAGAGCTGAAGGAGAAGGTATGTAATAGAGATGGACCTGAGAAACCAAATAGCAGAAGGGAGGAAAAACAGAAATAAAGGTAATGGAAATATCAATATTGGATACAAAGCTTATAGTGCCATGGAGAAGAAGCAACCAGCCCAGCTCTCCATGGCTCTGACAGACAAAACCAGCAGGAAAATATTTGCTGTGCTGCTGTTCTCTGCTGTCACAGAGGTTGCCTTCTTTGCCCATGCACAGAGCCAGCCCTGACTGCCAGAAACCAGGTCAGGCCACCGGCCACCTCACCTGATGGCTCTTTGCTAAGGTTATGCAAACCACTGCCCACATTGTATCACTGTGATAGCACTCTTCTCCCACATGCCTTCACGTGCATATTGAATTACTTCAAATACATTAGGTTTGAATCCAGCCACGTTTCCCCAAGAGGAGATCCCAACACACAGGTAGAAGGCACTACATCTTAGTGAACTTGGCAGATTAGAGGGGCTCACAATATCCACAGTAGGTAGTCCTGGCTCTATTTGACAGGTCCATGATTCCCAAGACAGCAAGTGAAAGAGAGAGAGACAAAAAAATAGCCAAGAGGAAATGTTAAGAAAGGTAGAGTTGGTAGAATAGACTCCTTCCAACACCTTAACTTGTGTTTATCAGCAGAAGCCAACTTTGAGGGATGGGGAATGGGACCATCCTGGACCAATAACTGGAAGGGACCTTCGAAGATCATCAAGTCCCATTTGCCTGACCTCTTCATGGCTAACTTTAACTTTTTATATTTAGAGACCAGAACTGCACACAATAATCAAGTTGAGGCAACACCAATGTTAAATATAGTGGGAGAACCACCTCTTGTGACCAGTTGTCTACACTGCATTTAACACAACCCAAAATACAGTTTGTCCTCTTGGCTGCTAGGGCGCACTGCTGGCTCCCAGTGAGCCTGCTGTCAACCAGCACCCCAAGGTCCCTTTCTACTGAGCTGGGTGTTTCTCTAGATCTTCCCTTCATGTCTTGTAGGGCTAGACTGAGTGAGGACTTTGGCATTTGAATATCAGTGCTAGAAGACTTTAAAGCAAGGGGAGCCGTGCAACAACAGGCTTTGCAATGCCAAGTTAGGGACCACCACTCCTTACAGGGGAAGGCAGGGAGTTGTCACTGCCTCAGCCAGCCAGGAGTACTGGCAGCAACTCAGGCCTAGAATTTCCTTTCCAACACCTGAACATAGGTATTTATCAGCAGGGGCCACCTTTGAGGGTGGGGAATGGGACTATCCTGTACTATAACCATATTGCAGAAACAGAGGACATGAGCCCTGTCTCAGCCCACAGCCCAAGAGCATGGCTGGTGGCCAGCCTGCAGGACATCCCACCTTTTCCTTGAAGCTGGGGCATTTCAGAAGCCAGAAGATCAGACAAAGGCTTTCACACCAAGCAATTCAGGTACTCAGCTGAAAGCCTGAAAAACTGGGCAGTTTCAGCACAAGCATCCAGCAGCCAGGTGATAAGGATTCTTGACAGATGAATGGGAGAGGTGAATGAAACTGCCTGAGATAGAAGGAATTGAAATTAGGAGGGTGCTCCAGTCTCTGCATCAGTGGAAATAAAAGCAGCACCACCTCAGCCAGTTACATTTTATGGGGCTTCAAACGTAACCAGACTACAACTGAAAGATCAAAGCTTCAGGGTATGTTAAATATTCATCTGCCTTTGCAAACTCCTACACAGCTCAGGCATGAGACAGGCATCAAGCAGCAGAGAACTGGCATGGCTGCTTGGTGGCTCTGCTCAGCAGCCAAAAATGAAGGATTTTCTCATCACATGAAACATCCCATTCACCATCCCCTGCTGCTGCTGCAGAGTTTACAAACCCCAGAGACACCAGGGATGCACCTCACGCTTCCTCACGATAGTCTGACTCTCCAACTCGCACAGAAAATGGACTGTCACAGCACAACCTTGAGGGAACCATTTCAGAAAATAGCTCCTTGGTTTTGGGGCAGGCCACAATACCCAGGCCCCATGTGAACACTCAGGATATTACCTTGGTCTGAAAAGAGTCAGTAGCATAGGAAATCTCTGAAGAGGCTGCAGATTAAACACTTTTATAGAGTCGGCAGCTGCAGTAAAGGGACAAATTAGTACTAGAAATCAAATCAGAAACACTGTGGATAACACTTTTTCCACCTTTTCTTTTCCTGCTTTAAGAAGAAACCTTCTCTTCCGCAGCTAAAATGGCCTTACGTGATTGAAGTAAAAGTTTGATCTCTGTGTATGTACTATAGGAGTACCTTTCATTTTAAAGTCCTAGAAAATTCCTTGTCTTTCTACATTATCTTCGAGTCCTTTCAGACCCAGACTCATAAAGCCATTTGGAAAATTAAAGCCCACTGAAAGTAGTCCTCAGAAAAGGGTACCAGTGTGTTTTTCAAACACCATCTCAATCCTTGCTTTGGGGATTTCTTCAGCATTAGAATAACCAATATCAGGAAGAAACCCAGCACTTGTAGAAGTATGAACGCTTTCACACTCTTTATCATTGAATGGTTTGGGTTGGAAGGGACTTCAAAGATCACCCAGTTCCAACACCCCTGCCATGGACAGGGATACCTCCCACCAGACCAGGTTGCTCAAAGCCCCATCCAGCCTGACCTTGAACATTCCCAGGGATGGGGCACCCACAATTTCTCTATGCATGGGTTGAGTCAAATTTACAGAATTTATAATGGTGCTCATTAAATCAGAGCAAGTGGAAAGCTTTGAAAAAAAGAGGAGGAGGAGGAACAGGAAGCATTTACATGATTTTCCATTAAAAAAAAGTTAGCCACGCACCTTTAAGAACAATAATTTCATAACAACTTTGGAGACATGGCAGCTTTGGGGAATCTGCCTGGGTTACTGAGAGATGAGATTTATGGAACAAGATTTCAAGTTCTTTCAAATCCTTGAGAGAGCATTGGGGAACACCTGAGGCAGAGCACACCAGAGGCTTGCAAGAAACAATGCTGGAGCCAACCAGGACACCTGGCACTGGGTACTCCTTGAACCACCCTGTTGTGGATGGAAGGTGGATGGAAGGCTTCGACACCACTTCAGCAAGGAAATGGCTGAAGTGTGAGGACCCTGCAAGTGCCAGCAGCTGCTCTACAAGGGGTCTTACTGACCTGGGTTAGTTTGGACCTAGAAGCAGCAACACAGGTGTTCTGCCTAGCTGAATCTAAGTCACTGAAAAATGCAGCAGGAAAATGATGCTCACTGGCATTAATGCTCAGCTAGTCAAGAACAAAAGAGACTATAGCCCTCTATAATCCTACATAATTCTTCTTTGAGGTTATGATTTTAATTCTTCTTTGAGTTGCTTTTAATTTACTGACTTATTTTCTCTCGTTATAGAAAATAGAATTTAAAAATCATAATTATGCTCTGTTCTCAGAGATCTGAACTCCAGGGATCTGAGCTGAGTTTTCTGCATCCTGAGTTGACTATATATCCTGCTACAGACAGACATGCAGATCTGCAGAGGCAGCCTGTAGCTGGAAGTAATACAACCACATTTGAGGGATGATTTTGAGTCAGTGCTACAGTTTGACAGCTTTCAGCAGTTTTCACTCCTCTGACTTCTCAAGTCCATTTCACCCACCTCCTGGACCTATCTGGCAGCCTGTGCATCCTCAAACACATGAGTAGGCATGCCCACAAAGTGATGCCATCAAGATGTCAGGCTGTGACACAGACCTCGCATTGTTTCAGACACTCTGAACAAATAAAAGACAGATTAAAAAATAAATAAGTTACCTGCCAGTATTATGAAGGTAACACCAGAGGCAGGTTTTGGGGAGAAACAGGAGGCAGCAGAACTGACAACCCTCCAGCCACATGCATGCAGGCTGCTACTTTCCAGCACATAGCCTGAAGGCTATGGATCACCCCCTGGAGAGGATGTCTTTCACACTGGAGATGAAACATGTGCCACTGACCTTTTCTTTCTCCATTACAGCCTTGCTGATAACCCTAACCTACGGATGTTTTGCGTAGCAATGTTCCTACTTTATCTAAGTGTTCTCTCATTTGTCCTCCCAGCTCCTCCATGCATTACCTTGGGTAATCAAGGGTTCACTCTTTAGCCAAAATACGAAATCAGAATCAGTGGTAATGTTGTTTAAATGCTAAAATGATCATCCACTGTTTAACTTAAAAGCCCTGCAATGCTGCAAAGTGTTGATTTAAAGGTTAAAGCAATGAGCTTGCAAGAAGAAAAAATATCTAAATGTTAATGCTGTGGGATTGTGGAAACAGGGATCATAACTGCCGTGGTTACAAATTCTCTGTGAAACCTATGGAGCATGGAGTGGCATAAAGCAGTAACACATTTCAGGTTCTGATGATGCTGAAGAACAGCAAGGTTTGCTGCAGAGGACAAAAGACTGAGTCTAAGCTAACGAGAAGCTAACATTACCTAAAAGTCTAACTGATGGGAAGTCATCGGTTACTCCCTAAAGTGCACTTAATTCTGGCTCAATAGAGCTATTTCCTCAGCCAGTGTTTGTGAGGTGTAAGGGACTATTAGTTCTGACTGTACCATGTAGGTGCCCTTGTCACATGTAGGAATAGTTGCCCCACTTTTCATTTAGAATAATGTTTTTTTAAAAGTTGTGAGACAAATTTGTTCCTGATGTAGTTCTGCTGAAGTCAACGAGTTTATGGCAGAATTGACTTACCATCATCTGTGCTGAAAATACAAAATCAGGGCTTCAGCAAGGGTGAGAGAAAGACTGGTGCCAGAAGGAAGAAAGTACCTTTTCAAAACCTACAAGTAGGGGGAGATGGGACCCACATGACTTCTTACCCTGAGTGTCAAAGTTCTCACAACAGCTGTGTTGTGTGTTGGATAGTAGCAAGTCATATTCATGTAGAATTTTCTGTGTGAAGCATTTGTCAGAAATAACTAGAAATGCTAAACAAAAATGTCTCCCATAAGGTTTTAATTAAAAGTCCCCATTATACGATCATCTCTCTGCAATAGACTTACTTGCATATATAATTAGCAGAAATAATTTGTGATTTTGGGTGTCATGCTTGAAATATGTCAGACCAAATTATCAGTATTCCTAATCACCCCCACATCCAAAATATCAGGTTCAAATATAGGTGTCAGTACTTTTAAGAACCCATGCCTAAACTGTCTCAGTTCAGTCCCACTCCTTTCAAGAATCCACAAGAAAACCTGATGCTATCTCTACACACATTACTGTAGGAACTAAAACACCGAGGAGTCACTGAGAATCACTGAATAATCTAGAAAACACTGCAGGAAACATTCCCTTACATAAATGAATACATATTATTTACATATGCATTTTGCATCACATATCTGAAGCTGGCTGTGTCTGTGAGAGAAAATAAAAAGGGTTTTTTTAGATATGTGAATGGAAAAAGGAGAACTAAAGAAAACATAGGGCCGCTCCTTGATAGGGAAGGTCTCCTCACAGACGATGACGTAGGCAAAGCAGAGACGCTTAACGCCTTCTTTGCCTCTGTCTTCAATGCCGATGATGGGCTTCGGGACCCAGGGTGCCCTGAGCTGGAGGACCAGGATGGTGGGGATGACAAACTCCCAACTGACCCTGAACGTGTGCGGGATTTGCTACTCCACCTGGATCCCTACAAGTCCATGGGTCCGGATGGGATTCATCCCCGGGTGCTGAAAGAGCTGGCGGATGTCATCGCGGAACCTCTATCAATTATTTTTCAACGATCCTGGGAATTTGGAGAGGTCCCGGTAGACTGGAAGCTGGCAAATGTTGTGCCAATTTTCAAGAAGGGTCAGAAAGAAGACCCTAGCAATTACAGGCCTGTCAGTCTCACGTCAGTGCCTGGTAAAATCATGGAGAAGTTGGTTCTCGGACTTATTGAGGCGCACCTGGGGGACAAAGCAGTCATTGGTCCCAGCCAGCATGGGTTTGTGAAGGGTAGGTCCTGCCTAACTAACCTGATTTCCTTTTATGATAAGATCACCCGTATGGTGGACCAAGGGAAACCAGCTGATGTGATTTTTTTGGACTTCAGCAAGGCTTTTGACACGGTTTCCCATAGGATCCTACTGGACAAAATGTCCACCATACAGCTAAATAAAAACATCATACGATGGGTGAGCAATTGGCTAACGGGCAGGGCCCAAAGGGTTATGGTAAATGGAGCTGCGTCAGGCTGGCGGGCGGTCACCAGTAGGGTCCCTCAAGGCTCCATTTTAGGGCCGGTACTTTTCAATATTTTTATAAATGATCTGGATGTAGGAATAGAGGGTATTTTGAGCAAGTTTGCTGATGACACCAAACTTGGAGGAGTTGTGGACTCAAATGAGGGCGTAAAGGCCTTGCAGAGGGATCTGGACAGGTTGGAGAGCTGGGCGATCACCAACCGCATGAAGTTCAATAAGAGCAAGTGCCGGGTCCTGCACCTGGGACGGGGAAACCCTGGCTGCATGTACAGACTGGGCGATGAGACGCTGGAGAGCAGCCTAGAAGAGAGGGATCTGGGGGTCGTGGTAGACAGCAAGTTGAATATGAGCCAGCAGTGTGCCCTGGCAGCCAGGAGGGCCAATCGTATCCTGGGGTGCATCAAGAACGGCATCGCTAGTAGGTCAAGGGAGGTGATTGTCCCGCTCTACTCTGCGCTGGTGCGGCCTCACCTCGAGTACTGTGTGCAGTTCTGGGCACCACAGTATAAAAAGGACATGAAGCTGTTGGAAAGTGTCCAGAGGAAGGCTACGAAGATGGTGAAAGGCCTGGAGGGGAAGACGTACGAGGAACGGCTGAGGTCACTGGGCCTGTTCAGCCTGGAGAAGAGGAGGCTGAGGGGAGACCTCATCGCAGTCTACAACTTCCTCGTAAGGGGTTGTCAAGAGGCAGGAGACCTTTTCTCCATTAACACTAGTGACAGGACCCGCGGGAACGGGGTTAAGCTGAGGCAGGGGAAATTTAGGCTGGACGTCAGGAGGGGGTTCTTCACAGAGAGGGTGGTTGCACACTGGAACAGGCTCCCCAGGGAAGTGGTCACTGCACCGAGCCTGTCTGAATTTAAGAAGAGATTGGACTGTGAACTTAGGCACATGGTCTGAACTTTTGGGTAGACCTGTGCGGTGTCGAGAGTTGGACTTGATGATCCTTAAGGGTCCCTTCCAACTCAGGATATTCTATGATTCTATGATTCTATGATCTGAAGCTTTAGGGCATCTCTTTTCAACACTCCACATCCACAGAAGCATAGGACTGGCTGCACGTTTGTATATTTGTGCAATATTTAAGTATTTAATGCCTGTTCAACCAATTTACCCTTTCCAAGATGTCCTAGCCCTCCAGGTGCCTCGACGTTTTTCAGGTGGGCTTGACCATTGACTTCCTGAAGGCACTGGATGGGCTCACAAGGCAAACTTTAGCTGAGAAGGGTGGTCCCGCATCCCCAGCTAAATTCTCTGAGGTGCAGGGACCAGGCAGAAAGACCCCTCAAGCTCCCCAACACATCAACAGCAGTGTGTGCCTTTTCCACAGCAGAAAAGCCACTCAAGTACTGGTCCAAAAAGTGAGAAATGGCAGCTGTGGAACAGCCTTAACCAAAAAGGATTAAAGTCCACAGCTCCAGCTCCTCAGGAGAGTAATGCTCACACTGGATGGATGCTACAGGTAAAATTAGGGTACACTTGGGCACAGCAGATTAAAAGATGAAAGGCAAGCAGGGAAGAAGCCTGCCTGAAGGCAACTCAAGCCTAGCAGTAGGACACTAGGCTTAAAAATAAAGGAAAATGAGTCTATTGTGAGACATAAAGCAGTGAAGGAAGAACACTCATGTATTGATAGTATTGACACAGGATTAGAAATGTCTATGTAGAGGACAAATTCTAATTAAAGTACATAATAATGAGACTATAGGAAAAGTAAAGAAGAGACATAGGATGATCCTCCTACTAGCAGGAGGAATACAAGGCATAAGTGAAGAACGTGGGAGACCTAACCTGAGGTGAATGGCAGAGAAAGGAAAGAGATGGCACCATCCCAGAGCACTCATGGATTGGAGAAAGATTTGCTTTCTGTTCCTTCAACAGAGTAGAAGCAGCTTTAGCCCCCATTTTCTCATGCATTAGATATCACATCAGCTCAACATAAAGGAGGTTCTAGGGTCATGGAAAGCCATTTGACTGCTGCTCAGTTTTTCTGAACGTCACAAGTGCAGCATCTCAGAAAAGTGAGCTACGAGACAGAACACCCCTGGCATTAAGGTATGATCGTTTATCAGGGCAGCTTTGCTTAGATCCAGATTTCAACCTTGGAGAAATTACAGGCAGACCCTTGAGTGGGATTCAGTCATTCTGGTTTAGATTGTAGGTCTGAGAAAAATCACCCTGAGCTGCTTATATAATCAAGTCAGAGAAAGGCACCTATCTATGACAATTCATTTCTTCCTAAAATAGGTTAGATAATTGGCTCTCTAGAGGCATGCATTCATTTCCCAGCCTCATAGGTATGTAAAGTTAGGTGAGCGGAGTCCCACTGTCACCATTAGCTAAGCCCATCTACATGAGGAGTAACAGCAGTCTGGCTCCCCTGCTGCAGTCACACATTACCCTCCCCTTCTTCATACTGTCACCAACAGCCATCTGATCCCATGTTGAGCTAGCACAGCATGCTAAGCCAGCAGAAAGCTATTCCTCTTTCTGTAATGTTATTTTTCAGTTGATTTAGTTGCTTGGCTCCCAGTGAGGGTAAAACGGCTATCCACTCCCATGAAGAATGTTGCCAGCCAGGGAAAGAAACACCCTTGGCAGGAGTTGAGGTAGCCTTCAGTGTGTTATAAAACTGTGCCCTCACGTGCCAGAGGCATAGAGAAAACAGAAGGATATGTAACTGAAAGTAGTAATGGGACTAAATTCACTGGAACATGGAAAAAAAAGGAATATAATTAAAGAGTGGGAATATTTTAAAAGTGATGAAACATATGGCAAAATACCAGGCTGCAGTGGAAACAAATATCTAGCGAAAGATACAGAGCTTAGGAGATACAAGATGAGATATTTTGCAGTAGCATGCAAGCCACTAAGAGTCATGGAAGTGATCCAGGAGTATTATCCTCAAATGACAGGGACATGCTTCTCAGAAAGATATTCTCATCATCACTAAACACAATAGCACATAAGTATACATGATCAAAATCTTGCATTTGAATTGGGGCAGTGTCAATGCAATATCAATATATCCATATAGAAATAGCAATAGAAGCAGAACAGTGGTGGAAAAACAAACAAGGTCATATGGATCTGATGTAATTTCATAAAAGCATATGCAAAGATGTGATTACTGTAGATGACTACATATTAACAAAGTTCTCAGAAGATAAAACATTCTTACAAGAGGATGCTACAGCAGATTTGGCCATTCATTCTCTATCATTGGCAGCAGTCAAGATCCTACTTAGAAGACATATCAAATGGTAGCCAGCTGAAAGAAGATCTTCAGTGAAGTATTTTCCAGAGCAGCTTTTATACCACAGCACACACATTTGGAGTTCTTTGCTATGTATAATGCACTGGCCTAAAAGACTTAAACAATTAAGAAAAAATACAAGTGGTTGCATGCAGTTTGAAGTGCTTTTAACAATCCGTTCTCATTTTGAGAAAGAAATTTTAATTCAGAAAGAAGCAGACAAACTGTAGAACAATTTGCAAACAAGGCCACTTAAACTGGAGGTGTTACTTCCCTTATCCGTATGCCAAGATTTTTCTGCTGCCAGAAGATGCCTGAGGATGACAAATCCCTTTTGGATTTTTTTTCATTAATTTCCTTTAATCTAACCAACTGCCCTGAGTGATTCCTTTATTTTAATTATATATATATATAATTATACATGGAAGAATATATATATATATATTATATATATATGGAAGAATATAACAAGCCACTTTAAGTAACTGCTGGCATCTCCACCTACTTTGGTGCTCAGCAAATTTATAGAATCATTAAGATTGGGGAAGTCCTCCAAGACAATTCAAAATCTCCAACAACAGCCACAGATGCATCTTCACACAGCCAGAACATGACCAGAGGCAATTTCTATATCTAGAGCCCCGGTAGCGCGCCGTGATCGTATAGTGGTTAGTACTCTGCGTTGTGGCCGCAGCAACCTCGGTTCGAATCCGAGTCACGGCATCGCCCCGGCGGTACCACAGCACACGGGCTCCGAATTTTTAGGAAAGCTCTGCAGGAGGATCTGGATAGGCTGCACCGATGGGCTGAGGTCAACTGCATGACGTTCAACAAGGCCAAGTGCCGGGTCCTGCACCTGGGGCGCAATAACCCCAAGCAGAGCTACAGGCTGGGAGAGGAATGGTTGGAGAGCTGCCAGGCAGAGAAGGACCTGGGAGTGATGGTTGATAGTCGGCTGAATATGAGCCAGCAGTGTGCTCAGGTGGCCAAGAAGGCCAACAGCATCCTGGCTTGTATCAGGAACAGTGTGACCAGCAGGGCTAGGGAGGTGATCGTCCCCCTGTACTCGGCTCTGGTGAGGCCGCACCTCAAGTACTGTGTTCAGTTTTGGGCCCCTCACTACAAGAAGGACATCGAGGTGCTTGAGCGGGTGCAGAGAAGTGCGACGAAGCTGGTGAGGGGCCTGGAGAACAAGTCTTACGAGGAGCGGCTGAGGGAGCTGGGCTTGTTCAGCCTGGAGAAGAGGAGGCTCAGGGGCGACCTTATCGCTCTCTATAGGTACCTCAAGGGAGGCTGTAGCGAGGTGGGGGTTGGCCTGTTCTCCCACGTGCCTGGTGACAGGATGAGGGGGAATGGGCTTAAGTTGAGCCAGGGGAGTTTTAGGTTAGATGTTAGGAAGAACTTCTTCACTGAAAGGGTTGTGAGGCATTGGAACAGGCTGCCCAGGGAAGTGGTGGAGTCACCATCCCTGGAAGTCTTCAAAAGACGTTTAGATGTAGAGCTTAGGGATATGGATTAGTGGGGACTGCTAGCGTTAGGTCAGAGGTTGGACTCGATGATCTTGAGGTCTCTTCCAACCTAGAAATTCTGTGATTCTGTAATTTGCACACGTTAAGAAGCTGCACATCAGCTATGATCACTTGAACTTTCAGATGCCTCAGCATGTATATGCTTAGTATTTAGAGGATACTTACAAGAGAAGAAAGTAATGCTACAGCTCTGATTCTACAGCTAACAGCTAAAGAAAAGGCTTCAGAGGTGTTAAGTGTTAAAGACTTCATTAACTTTGTTCTGGCTGAAATCCCAGCACCTGCCAGTTGACATAAGCAAAGGAAAGATCAACAACAACAAAACGTTATTTAGTACTGCCAAAAAAGGATGCAGGAATCAACTGAACATATCATAAACTCCATGTACACAACACTAATTGTGACATTTAACATCATTACTCCTAAAGTCAAGGAAGAAAGTGAATGCAATCACATGTGAACTCAGTCTAAATGGGCAAATACATGCTTAAAAAGAGAGTTGCTTAGAAGACTATAAAGAAAGTTATTACCAGAGCCATTAAAGTACCTGAGAGACTCTGGCATTAAGTGCCACCAGATTCATTTTACAGGCCAGAAGGTATTGACCTACTGAGTCCTAACAATAATCCATGTCGCTTAGTGCTATATTCAGATGTCTCTTAAATACCTGCAGGGATAGGGACTCAATCACTTCCCTGGGCAACCTGTTCCAATGCTTAACCACACTCTCCATGAACAAGCTCTTCCTTATGTCCAGTCTAAACCTCCTCTGAAGCAACTTGAGATAATTTCATTGCATCCACACTTAAAATCAGAAAAATAAAGATGTATACCTGGAACCTAAGCACAGCTATGGACATCTTAATTTTTCAACGCCCCCTCCACAAAGAGCAGCCAAGAACTGAAGTAGTTAATCTTTCCATTCTCCACCCTTTACCTTCATTCTTCATACCAAAAATAAAAAATAGACCTACTTAACTCAACACTGGTGACACTTACCACTGAATCCGCATCTGTGGCCTCTTCCTAAGTTCAACCAAATCACACCAAACCTCATTCTCCAAACTATTCTATCATAAGAGGATGCACCCGTGGTTCTGTCAGGTTAGTGACAAGGGCACTGTTCTAGCAGATACAGGATGGGCACTGAAGCAGTGGAATGAACTGGATGCAGATCCTCACTCCCCAGGGAAGTGCTCCTGGCCAGCAGATTACACAGAAGCTGGGTGGTAGCACTCAGCTTTTCAAGAACTATTTTCAGTTTCTGAAGTCTCTGTGCCAAAATGACAACAGGCCACACACTTTCAAAAGGTTTCAGCTGTAGAGCACTTCAGCACATAAACACTTTGGGTTCTTGGGCTGCAGCCAGGTGCCTCACTTGTAGCTTTGGAAATAGTTTGTCCATGCCCACATTTCACTCAGGTGGTTTCTTCCTACACTGAATAAAGCAATGTAATAATACCTCAAACTTCTCACCATTTGCCTTTCTACTCTGTTCTGGCCTCTAGAATGTCATCATAGAATGGCCTGGGTTGGAAGGGACCTCAGGGATCATCTAGTTCCAACCCCCCTGCCATGGGCAGGGACGCCACCCACTAGATCAGGTTGCTCAGGGCCTCATCCAACCTGGTCTTAAACACCTGCAGGGATGGGACATCCACAGCTTCTCTGGGCAGCCTGTTCCAGTGCCGCATTATCCTGAGTGGAAAAAGTTCCTTCTAACCTCTAATTTTAAGACCATTCACCCTTGTCCTATCATTATCTAGCCAAGTAAAGAGTCTTTCTTCATCTTTTTTTTTTTTTTTTTTTTTTTTTTTATAAGACACCTTGAAGTATTGAAAGGCTGCAATGAGGTCACCCCGGAGCCTTCTATTCTTTAGGCTGAACAGCCACTGCTCTTTTAGCCTGTCTTTGTAGAAGAGATGCTCCAGCCCCTTGATCATCTTTGTGGCCTTCCTCTGGACCCACTCTAACAGCTCCACATCATTCTTGTGCTGGGGACTCCAGAACTGGATGCAGCGCTCCCAAGTGGGACCTCACCAGGGCAGAGCAGAGGACAATCACCTCCCTCAAGGTGATGCCTTACAGACATCCTAACTGGTTTCCTGATGCAGTTTGGAGGAAGCATCATCCAAACAGTCACAACAGATAAGGATCCTTAGATCCTAATAAACAAGTAAGAGACTGGCCCAGCAATGAAGAACTCAAGCAGCTTCAGTTCTCTTCTTGCCTACAGACATCTTAAGCACCTAAGGGCATATCATCCAGGCCAAGATTTGTTTGAACAGGCATTTAGACGGTTGAGACAACACCTTGTTGGATTTTAAGAACCATCACTTCCAAAAGCCTTGGGCTCCTAGGAGGTTGTTTTCCTCTTGACTCCTTCACAGTTTACCTCGCTCCCAAAATCCCGTCATACTGTGTACTTGCAGCTTGCAGTTCCAAGTACATAAAATGGAACACTTCTGGCACAAAAGTTGGCAGAAACACCAACAAAGTCTCATAAGCATTTTTAAATGTTTTCTCCCTTGTATGGGCGGAGAAGCATTTTTAAATGTTTTCTCCATTGTGTGGAAGGAAACAACAGAAGGGTTTTGAGCCTCCTGCTGACACACCTAACCCTCCCGACATGTCACACTTTCAAGTCCTACAGCAAACTGTGTGGTATGGGGCTCACATGCAAACTAGAGCAAAGTATTCAAGCTTTAAACTAGCTGTCAATTATCTACTAGCAATCAGAGAGGCTTTTCCTACATCTTCCTCCTTACTGGCCTCTTTCACTGGAGTGTACTTCCCAAAATACAGCACAGTGCTGCTTGCATCAAGGGAAATCGCAGCAGAGTCCCTGGGCACAGGCCTTACGGGAAGCATGGTTCAGCCGGGAAGTCCAGCCAGTAGTGAAATGCAGTGCAAAGCACAAACTACAGTTCCCAGGAGACACTGTGAGTATATTTTTGGCTAAACTCTTCTGGTTTTCAGCCAAAATACTTTGACAAAAGAACTAAACTACCCTGGAAAGCTGACACTTCTCCCAAAAAAAGCTGCTTTGTCAAGAGCCTTTCTACTTCAAAATTATTCTCAATCAAGATTTTTTGGGCAGCCCTAAAGCTGACTAAATGGAGCTTTTGAAATAGAGTAAAATCATTCAAAAGTAATCAGAGAAACAGCACTCATCATCGTGATGCACAATTTATAAGTTACTGTGCAATTCTCCACTGATTGTAAGAATACACCATGTTTAAAATGCCATTTTGACAATGAATTTGTCACATATTCTGTCCTGTATTAATTTCATTTTAACAAATGCTTTCAATAATTTTGTGAAAGAGTCCTAACAATCTTAAGAAGAACAGTCAGCTTGGAAATGTTCCTTATATACAATATCTACATACCTTATTTATGTTGCAACAATCAGTAGAACCAGTAAAAAGCATTAAGGGTATGTCTAACAAGTTGTCACAGACAAAGACATCCTAACATCATTCTCATGAGTGAAAACTTTAAATCACTGTTTGTTTCATATTTTTCAGTCCCTATAATGCCTTAAAATATCATGATCCTGCCTTAAATGATCATATAAATATGAAAAGTCCAAAAGTGTGAGATCTCATTTTCAAAAACAGAAACATAGGACAAGAGTTTCCTAATGCATCTCTAAAATCTTTCACTACCCAAATATAAAAGCTGTAGTATTTCCAGCCAAGAGTCTCTGTTTCACTGTATGGCAAGTGAAGCTGTATATTTCAGTTTTCCAAAGTCACTTGATTTTGTCAGAAAAGAATCCCTGTCCTGAATTCCTCTATTTGAGCACACGTATGTATGCACAGAGGTCAGAATGGAAACTCTTAATTCCTTTTATGAATCCTAATTTTTCATATCCCATGACTGAAAAGCAGGCATATGGCCTTCTGGTTACTGAACTATGGCTTACTCTCTTTGTCCAGCTCATTTAGATCATCTTTACATTCTGTCTTTACACATCCTTAATTTTCATTAGACAGTCCTGTATACTACTGCTACCAACCTGATTTGGTTTTAACTGAGTTTACTCTTAATTACCCACTGGTGTAATTCTATCCTTTACTGGATCCACTGTCATCTGCTTCACTTCTGCAATGTCAGTCTTTATTCTCTGTCTTCCAGACGTATTAAAAGCTCACTTTGTAAAGTAGAAAATAGCCAGCCACTTAGCAATAAAAGTGGAAGGATGGAGAAAAGTACTGAGCACTTCCAAAATTAAACTGAGATGTCTGTCATGTATTACCAGGAATCAGAACCCCTTAATAAACTGCATTAACTTTTCATTGCATGAGAAATTAAAATACCACTTCATCCTTTGTTGCTCAAAGAAAGGAATGAGCTCCTTCAACGGCATTTGAATGTTTCATAGACAAATCTCACACTGACCAGGAATTCTGCGATCTAACCCACATGGGTGCCTCAGACAGAAAGGTCCCACTTCATCTGCTAGAACAGAGCAAGCTGTTACTCCCCTTACCTTCCCCTGCTATGCAGCCATTGCCAATCATATTTTGCTGCTTACAAGACACCCCCCTAACAAACATCTAAGCTTTTTTCCTCTGCATTTCTAGAGAGCAAAAGCACAAAAGCCTCTTACCTTACGATTGCTGAGAAAATGGGAACTGCAGAACACTCTGTGCCTGCAGGGACACTGCACAGATGAACCTCATTGCTGCTGTTTACAGAAGTCTGACAGTTTTTAATTTGAAAAGAGGTTGTCTTTTGCTTTTCGACAGTTCAACAAATCAGACAACACAGTTGCAAGTGTTATCTGTAAACAGCTTCCTGTTTGAAATAGATCAGCTGTCCTGTAGGACAATAATTAGGAAAGAAGTGTGGGAAAGCTGAAGAGGTCCATGATGTAAGCTTTTTATTTTGGGAATGTACTTTTTTGGGAATGCACTCTTACTCTCCCCTCCTCCTCTCTAGCAGAGAACCCCTTTTTAACCATTTAGATCTATTCAGCTCTACGTTATGCATGCAACTGCCCTAGGACAGCACTTCCCTTGCTTTACTTCATTTCTAACAACTGATGTGACAACACAGGGAGTGCAGCAGTGAATATGACCGAGTTATGTGAATAATTAACACACTTTCCCTAGTGAAACTCACCCCACTCCTGCTGTTAGCTGTAAGATTCTTGACTTACTGAGTGGAAACATGCAAGTATTTCAGAGCTGAGTCTCAATTCTCCAAAACAATGCTGTTGTCCACATGACAGGCTTAAAGATTTATTTTTTTAATACACCTTTGACATCACCATGTCAGCGAGAAAGAAAAAAAGATAAAGAAATATTTCAGTATCTTTTCACCCTCCTAAAATGTGAAAAGAATCACCAAAAAGCTTTTGGACTGTGGGACAAGAGAAAGCTGTGATAGGAGCACATGCTCACTTCAATGACCTTCTGATTTGCTCTCATAGAGGTGTATGTCCTCTCCATCAAGGATTTCATGCTGTGGTGGGGGTTGCAATGTCCTTTGATAGACTTTTCCTCCTCTGCTCATGTCTGGCAGCATCCCCTCTCCCTGAGAAGAGGGGATGCACTCCTCTCCATGCACTCCTCTCCTGGCCCTGGGGCATGTAACCTCCTTCCACACACCACAGCCCCCACTTGAGGCTTCACCACCCCACACCTGAGCAGTTTTACATGCGAGGGATGGGTTCTGTTGGCAGAGCTATCCCCCTCTTCTGGAGGAGGGAATTTGTTCAGCCAGCACATCCCCACCTCTGAGGAGGCTGTGGCAAAACAGGCAGTAAGGGGAAAAAAAGACAAAAACCCGGTACCACAGATACCACAGCAGTGTAGAGGTAGCAGTGCCTCACATTCAGAAACCACTTTTACAAGGGCTGAACCTCTCCTACACCACCCTCTTTTCAAGCCGGGCTGGATCCTGGCTGTCTCTCCTCCATCAGCTTCTGTGTTTCAACGTCCACCAGATGGTCACAAGAAGTTCAGAACTGATGCTCACTTTCAGATTACATCAGTAAGGACAAAAATGTAAAACGTAACAGGGTAAGCACCCCACAACTCTAACTTGAAAGCTGTTTTCTGCATACAAGCTGCATTAGTTCAGAGGGAGCAGAAGGCAATTAGCAGGATCGGGCCCTCACAGCACTCTGTTGGCAGCAACTTGCTACAAGAAACGTTTGATGTAAAGAATGCAGCCAAGTGACTGCAGTCCAAGCCTTTGAAGATCATATTACGATGGCAAAGGCAACGTCCATTTACATACATATCTGCTCTCCCTATATAAACAGGCAAATAACTTTGAGGCCAGAGCTGGAATTCAAGGGAGAAAGAGCCATTTCAGGGAAAGTAGAAAAGGTAGTGTTAAACACCAGGCAAACAGAAGTAAAGAAAAATAAATCTAAGTTTCCAGAGTTCAAAAGGGAAGGCCAAACACAACAGATATGATAGAACTGTTTTCCCTAGACAAGGAGAAAATAAGTCTATGGCTTTGTTTCACCTCTGAAGAAGAAAAGGGCGTACTCCTCTTACAGCTGGACACGAGCAACCTTCCTTCACCCACCCAGACAGCAGACCCGAGGCTGTACAGCCACGCTAGCACATTGTTGGAACCAGACTATGGGCAACCCAGGGCACTAAGACAGACTACACTGGAGCAGCTCAAAAATTCACCTCCCCAGCTTCACCACCTAGCCCTGTCCCCAACCGAATTACTGTAGGGCAGCTGTTCAACCCCACCAGGTCACAGTCGGTAGCTATTCAGCTAACGCTTTTCTTTATGTTAATATGCCAGTCTGCAAGCTGTAGCAGTTCAAGAAATGGTTCTTAAGTCTTTCAGTCACCCTTGCTAATGCAGCAGGACAACTTTCAGAGGCTAGGGTATACAAGAAGACAGATCTAAGTTGGCTATCATGATTGATCCACAACCAGACATCCACCCAGCCTTTAAGCTCAGGGTAAATACCAACTATGCAGAAGAGTTGGATTGAAATAGTTAAAAAAAGCACAAATCAAAATCAAATTGATTATTGAAAGGTGATTTTTTTTTTTTAAAGGGAAACATTTTCAGAGCCTTCAGGCAAATTCTTTTACTCTTTCCAGAGTCAACTGGCATTCAGTCTGTAAGAGGATTAAATGTAATGCTCATTTTAAAAATACTGTTTAAAATACTATTTAAAGATACTGTTTTGAAAAGATGACAGAGCCCTAAAATTCTCCCCTCAGTTTGACAAGTCACCCAATGGTGTCAAAGGATCACGGAACGGTTGGAAGGGTCCTCTGGAAGTCATCCGGTCCAACCCCTTCTCAAGCAGGGCAAACAACAATCTGGATCAGATTTTCTTAAGGGATGAAAACTGCCAATACCCAAACTCTTTCATAAGTCATAATGTGAACTCAGTTGCTGGAGCTCAGCTTACTACAGGTTGCATCACAAATACTGCTCCACTTCTTCAAAGCCAGGGCTGCCTTGCTAACCAGCCCTTGGTAAGCATCCCAGGGCAAACTCCTGAAAAAGGCAAGGAGATGCAGCAGATCTACGACTTCGTGATGGCAAGCTGAGTGCATTCCCTCCTTTGCTCCTGTGACAATCAAAAAACATAGCCCCTTCACTCTGGCTTCACCTAACAATAAACTGTTTAGGCAAAAAAAAAATAGGAAACTGTTTTATTAAGTATCAAAACACATCTGGGGGAAAAAGGAACGTGTAGTGCTGCCTGCCCCTGTGAAGATCCCCATACATACCTCATCCCATTAATGCAGCCCCAGAGGGTGAACATCACCACTTCAGTTTGATGGACAAGGCAACAGAAGAAACTCTCCTTACCACCTTTTCTGTACAACACATTCGATGTGTAGTGGGAAAGTTCATCATGGAAACAGCAATGCAAGTTTTAAGTTCTTTTACTGCAGCGTAAAAACTAGCCTTCAACTTCTTTAGTGTTGCTGCACCAACATTTTTTGCATAAAGTTTCTGAGCAGCATTCTCTGCAGCAGTAGTAAGAAGTGTGAACTGTGTTTTCTGTTATTTCTCATCTCTAAATTTGGTAAAATCTCTTAAATGTCTGGCTCCACTTCTATCTTTGCTGTTCCCGGGGCAAATCAAAACTGAATCAGACTCATCAGCACAAGATCATGAAAACCATGGTGCTGCCCATTAGCTATTAACCATTTAGCAACATTTAACAGCAGAAACTAATTGACAAGGTTAAGAATTATTTTCCTGAGAAATGGCAAGAAGGAATAGCAGTAAACCTGTGGGTAGAGGAGGAGATACCTAAACTTGCAAGCTGTAACAAATCCAACAAAAACTTTCTCCTGTTGATCACAATAAGATCAAATACATGTAATTCCTGCAGGGAACAGAGCACTAGTACAAAGAGATGCTGCAGTGTCGCCTCTTTCTCTTGCTCTCAGTGAATGTAGGTTTTTCACATGTGTGCTCTTAAGGCAGGCAATAAGCACACCAAAGCCACCTGCTTACAAAGGGGTCAGCCATTTGCACTGATCAATGCTGCAGTCAAGCCTGTATGGAGGAAAGGGACTCACGCTCCCCTAGCCTAGCCTTAAGGCTTCTTTTTCTGGGACCACATGACCCCATAATCGATATTTTGTCTGCCATTCTGATACAGCTGTAGAGATCTACAAAGCCCATACCGCAGAAGATGAAAACAGTCTAAGCTTTAAAGGTGTTTATTTTTTTATTATTTTTTATTTTTTTCTTGGCATCACCCTGGCTTTTAGACTCAACTAAGAATCAAACTCAGGCCTCCCATTTAGAAAACTTAGGAAAAGTGAAGGTACAGGAAATAGATTATTTCAGTCCATAGCACAGGAGCCATAATGCGTCCTTTAACACTGCTTGATGCAAGGATCACTCTATTAAAGCTTGCCACATGCTTCTACTTATATTCAAGGGGAGCTTATCGGACATTATCTAATCATGCCTCCAATTAATCACATTAATCCAAGGCAGGTCAAGCACTTCAAGCAAATTCTGTCACTCCAGACCTGTGACACATTCATGAACCGGTCCTAGTGGAAATCAACAGGGAGCAGCTTTCCTCACAGACAAAAATATTTGAAGACATTTGTGAGGACTTACATGGAAGCCATATGGCAAGCTCTCCTATCAGGTGCAAGCCTTAAGAGCACCTAACAGCATAAGGCCCTTGCTCCTCGCTTTGTTTGACTGGGCTACAACAGGCAAGAATCCGTTTTTCTATGCTCTTCAGGATGTGATGTCTCTCCATATGACACTACAGGTCTTGCTACAGTATGATGCCTCATCACTTTTTCACAAAAACCAGACAAGCTCCTGAGGAATCACGCTTTCAGAGCTCCTCTGTGACAGCACACAAAAGGTACAGGCGAAGTCTAGCATCATCTCTTATGGGCACTCCTTGAGGTTAAGGTAACATTTGACACCAGTATTCCAGCTGCCTCATTAGTACTTGACCAGATGGCATCAAGTGACTTTCCAGATTGCAGGCGTTCATTTGATATGCTTGTCAAGGGAGAGTGGGAGTTGTCTCACTGTATCACTGACACTAAAACACACGGGAGCCCGTGCATAAAGGTAAACTATGACAAAAGTCTTTTGCGGAGCACATGGCCTGGTATTTTTATGCTACAAAAATTCACCTCTGCTTGCAGCTTCATTTATGTAAGAACCGTAAATAGTTTTAAGTGTTGCACTTTCAAAGAATTTGCTTATAGAGCCATCACGGGCCTTTGCATTTCATTTAGTTCAAAGGACTTACAACAAGAGCCAAGAAAAAAATTGTATAGCCAGCTGGCAATGCCTGGCAACATTTGCCATTTTCATATTCAGTTTACTTGATTCCCTCCAAATCCCCAGTGCGTCAAAACTGGAACTGCTACTGACATTTTTGTTACTAAGAGATCAAACCTGAGTTATATTTCACTATGAAAGAAGAAATACTGTCTACTGTAGCCTGCTGTCTGAGCATCACCTCTACTTGCAGATGTTACTTGGCCCCAGTAGACTCACCAACCTCTAATTAAATGTAGTTAACATCTGGTAAGTCTCCAAACAGTCCCCTAACTGCTTCTTCCAACCCACAACAGCAAATATCTATTTGCACAGGCTACCATCTGTGACTGTTATAGCACAAAGATTAGTAACATGTCTGACTTGAGACTGGATTTTTTACCCCCGCCATCTTCAACCTGCGTAATGCCCATTATAGCAGTGAGAGACTTGAATTCTCAAGTTCTATCACTCCTTCTGTTGTAGGATCTCCTGGAATTACTCTGCCCACACACAGACAGGATTCAGGGCTATACGCCAGAGACAGAAGTTTGAAAATGCAAGAGGAAAAGGTCTTATGCAAATTTCTCCAAAGACACAGCCTGTTCTTTTCTGTGTGAAGTCAAGCCTTGTCAGTAAGTAGCAGGAAATTAACTATTAGTTACAACAGGGTATATATAATTTCTTTGTTCTCTTTGCATTGTCTGCACCAGAAGTAACAGCCCACTACTACCTGCCCTTTGCTACTAAACAGAAGCTATGGTACAACTTAAAAAGCTCCCCTGTTCCAATGCAAAAGCAACGTAGAACTTGTTTTAACCTTTTAGTTTTTCCACAGTTCAAGAGATGCATCAAGTGGGAAGCAAGCAAACCCACAGAAAATGAGAAAAAGGAAGCAAAGGTACAAAGACCCTCAATAAGTGCACTTGTCTTCCATTTACTCCTAGGTAAAAAGACACAAGCTATTAAGAGCTCCTGGTGTATAGGTTGTTACCTACTTAGCTTTCCATCTATTAGGCTGTCTCCATAATTAGGTACCTTTTATTGCATTAACCACTTCCTCCTAAGTAACAGAATAGTCTGTTCAGCAAGGTTAAGTACTAAATTCATACAAATTGCTCAGAACATTATAAATTGCTAAGTCCAAAGAGTCAAACTCCTCCCTGAGCTGGTAAAAAGTTAAAACTTGCTGGAAATGTTTCTAGATATACGTACAGATTTTCAACGTGTAGGGCTTTCAAAGCCTTTGGCTGCTATGATACATATGGCCAAGGATGTATGGGAACTATGATAAAACACCATCTATAGATCATAGATACCGTCTAGATAGCAGTCCTCCTTTCACCCTGGCATATCTATCCCTGCTGTTGGTTATTAGTCATGTCCTGGCTACCCCAGATTACCCCAATATTTATTTACATATATAAACCGCTAATAGGTGGAAACAAAATCCATGACTTCCAAAAGCAAAAACAAATGACTAAAACTGTAGTTTGTGTACAAGATAATTAATCGTGCAGAAATTAAAATGTCTTCCAATTTCACTCTATTGAAGGTTGGAAGCTGCAATACCTGCTTTTAGGTAAGAGCCAGTAACGTTCTACCACTCAACCAGCAAGGACAGTTACCTCTAACTCAAGCTATGCCTTCCCAAACCTACTTCCCACAGAATTAAAACCCTTCTTCGGATATGTCATTGCTCCATGTTTCAGAGGTCACAATATCTGCTATGTAGAATTCTTCTAGTGTCAGGAAGGTGTTGTTCTCCAACTGACAGTCTTAGCACAAAAAACTCAGGAGTCCCTCTGCTCTATGGTAATTCCCCACTTCCTCTGTACAAGGAGTCTCAACACGTGTCATTTTATTTTTCTAGGCCGATTCTTTTTGCAGACTCTTCTGTCCAGAGTCACATTTTGACCAGAAAATGTTGGTGGGTTAGTACTTTGATACACAAATGCCACTCATCCAGAAAGCAGAGCAGTCTCGTGAACTGGTTAATTCCCACCTAGTTTTACAGAATTGGAAATTTAAATGAAATTACTCTGTTATATGAACAATTGTTTTATTCAGCCATCTTTTGCGCTTTACAGCTGGAATTCTGGAAACTCAAACACCACATCTTTGCCTGTGAGCTTCTTGTAGACACCAGAAAATGTTTCCACCTGTGAAGACAGACAATCTTGTTTATATATACTGTACAGAAAAATAAAATCATTGTTAACACAGTTTAGGTATTACACCGTTTCCCACTGTATCTTCATATGAAACCAACTCTTAGACTGATTCTTTTCTTCCAGAATAAAGTAACTGAGCATTTACATAGAAAACAAGTGTTTTGCAGAAAATATTTACAACCTCCTTCATTTACAAGCAGGAGACTCATACATCTAAGTTTTCTTAAACGTGTCCCCACAAAAAAAAAAAAAAAATGATCAAGGACTTAAGCAGATGTGCTTAGTACAGCCTGAAGATCAAAACTAAATGCTCTATGCTAGAAACAATTAACCCCCCCCTTCCCAGTAAGAAACCAATATTAACTACTTCACAGTCACGAAGGAGGTTTTGACAAGCTGAACTAAAGCTTTAGTTCAGAACTGCTTTGCATCATCTTTAGCATTTCCTTCCAAAAACACCAGGAGCTCCTCCATTGCCACAAGTCGAAAAAGCTTTAGCCAAAAGTCTTTAGCTGAGAAGTTTTGTAATTAATGCAGCCATGTCACCCCATTCTGAATAATTTAAGTTTCTTTACCTTGTGTTCAACATTATTCTGTTGTGCTTTGTCCAAATGGACTTTTATAAGTCTGCTGCCGTCCAATTTTACACGGATTCTCTTGCCCACGATTTCACTCGGGAAGACCAGATCTTCAAGAATAGCATCGTGCACTGCAGTAAGTGTACGGCTGAAATGCCACATTCAAATCATTAAAATACGTCCGTCTGCCAAATTCCCTAGTCTGCCAAATTCCCTAGTCTGCCAGGGCTTAAACCTTCACCAGCATGCTTTTGCTGAAAACTCAGTGTTATAGGATTTTTGATTGTTTTGCTTTTTTAAATGGCGCGTGGTGACAGTTTTACAGCTTTTATTTCTCCATGATCTGCGAAAAAGTTCTATGCTGCTTGCAGAAGTTTGGAGTGCATGACAAAAAAAATTAAAAAAAAAATCAGTAACTGGGTTTTGATCTATTAGATCACAGGTTGCTGTGCCCCGACAGGCCTCAAACACTATTTCTACACATTTAAAGAAGATTTTGTTTACATCAAAACTAAGTCGTCCCACCTTTACTTCTGTGAGACATTCACTGGAAGAGTAAGCATGCAGAATATAAACTACATATAGCACAATATGCTCATAGGATAGCCAGTTTTGAGAACAGTGGTTTCTTCATCTACCATCAGTTTGTGGTGTATTACAGGAAAAATCTAGCTGGTAAGTTTAGCCTCTGCTTAGAAAACATGGACTACACTTGTGTTCTTGAACTTGCTCTTGAACTGTCAAAGACAATAATTAGAAAAATCCATGTTATTCTGTGTACGAGTCTAGATGACTAATAAGATTCCCAGCTTCCCCATCTGCAGTTTCAAGGCAGAATCACTAATAGCAAAGAAACGTTTCTGTAGCTGCATTTCAAACTTCCAAAAATTGAGATAGTGAAGACAGACCAACACCCATCACGTTTCTACACTTTGCAATACATATGTCAATTTTACAACCCTACTAGTCTGACCTAGTGTCAGGCTGTGAAAGGGACAGCCCTGCACACTCTACTTCCTTCCTGCTGAACACAGCAGCACGCTGACCAGGTTCACATCCAACTCCTCCAGCCAGCCTGCAACACTAGCTGTGTTGCACTAGCACTCTGTAACAGAGGCAAAGTCCTCCACAGGCAGGACTGACAGTAAGTACTACAAAACTGCAACTTTAAAATCCATGCCTGAAAATCTCAGAAGACAATTTAGGTAGGACCTGAGTGTAGTACTGGGACTGCAAGAAGCTACAGACCATGCTATGTACCATGAAGAGGACAAACTTTCAAGAAAGGAGCTACATTATGACACACTACAATAGAGAACAGTATAGAAGAGGCATTAACATAGTAGCGTCCTGTAACTACCAATACCTTAAAGACACTCAATAAGCAGGGATGCCAGTTAACACAAAGGACTACAGTACTGCTGCTAAATTCATGCTCTGCAGAACTACTTACACTTACATCCTACCTCAACTACTCTCCCTCATTGCACCCCTTCAGTATCATAGCCCTGTCTTTTCTACATCTATCATGTAATGAGACTCTCCCTACAGTTTCAAAAAAAAATCTTGTCAGAACATTGTGGAAACACAGACAGCTGTGAAGGTCACTTAGGCCACTATTCTGGTCACTGTTCTTAAGTCACTATTGCTGGCTACAGCTTTAATGGGAAATACAGATGAAAGTTCCTCCCAAAATGCAATACACTGCTCAAAGACTGGCTACTTATGCACCTTGTAGCAGCCAAATGGCAAACAGTATTTCAACAGTGTTATAATGTTAATTTGTTAACAATGTCAACAATGTTAAAATGTTCTTTCCGTCTCACAGAAAGAACAAGACCACCCAATCATTTAAGTGACTACTCAAACAACAAAAAAAAAATCACCTACATGTTACTTCAGTAAACCTCCAAGTTACAAAAGAAGTCTGTCATTCTGCGTTAATGTAACTTGCTTACCTCCTGGGACGCTTCTGCTTGTTTTTTGTGCGGCTTTTTCTTGTTGGCTTGGGCAGAATCCTCCTCTGTCAATGGAAAAAAAAAAAAAAAGTGAAATGTCATTTCACAGTATGTAGCGTTCAGAACCAACTTAAACTGCATGCTCTGTAACTTATTTAATTTTTAGGAATCAGAGACACAAATCAACAAAAAATTGAGACTTCAGTATGCCCAAAGCTACTTGCTGAAATACTAGCATAGCTTTACTTCTCATCTATCAATGAGAAATTATTTCAGTGCATTGAAAATATTCATATTGCATTACTCTCACCCCCTACACGTACAGCCAGGGTGGTTTATTACACTGCATTAATAAGCTGAATGGATTTGGGGGAAGAGAAATCTCAGTTTCTAGTGGACTAAGTTTACTCCCCTGCTTCAAACTAAAGGCTATCTCAATCCCACAGACAGCTAGGTGACACCTGAGACAGAGACACTGCTCTGAATTATGCGATCTGCTACTCAATCCTGATCAACCCCTGGTTTAAGGTATTCTGTTCCAAGGACATAACCTACAAATATTTATGACAGTTTAGATGATTAAGACTTATTTTCTACCTCTGTATCTACATAGATGTTTTAACACCTTGAGTTTTAGATGCAGTTGCAGCCAACTACAGTACTTTCAACTAACACATCAGAGCTTCTCCATGCCTGTACACATAGGGTGGCACTATAATCCATGCTGGCTCGTGTCACATTCAAAAACATTTCACCTTCAGAACTGCACATATTCCGTTTTAAGATATGGATTGCTATACTGACAGGGAATTCTCCAGCACTGAGAATAAGCAAGCCAGAAGTACTTCATTAAAAGTTTTTGTTCACAAAGACTCAGAGTAAGGTACTCTGGC
Source organism: Aythya ferina (assembly GCF_964211825.1). Lineage (NCBI taxonomy): Eukaryota > Metazoa > Chordata > Aves > Anseriformes > Anatidae > Aythya > Aythya ferina. Next base: position 101,231,037 of record NC_140298.1, on the reverse strand, counting down.
AATACTCTTAAAAGTATTTCACAAAATATTTTTGCTGAAGAGGTGCAGTCTAACAACTAGTTGTCCACCCTGTAGACATATCTCCAGAGTTTGTTTTCCCCCTTTGTACTGCCCACAGAGCCATCCATCACCTTTTTGTTGTTCAGCTCTATAAACTCAGAACTGCAGTTAAGTCACTTCATTAAGGTCTTCTTTTCCTCTGCCATTAAATTGAACGTTAAATGCTTATATTATGCAAATGTACCACGGCTACTATTAATATTTGCTGTCTTTCACTTTCAAGGTTTGCTTCTCAAACTTCTGAAGGAGAAGGACACCAGAACAGGAGTTACATCCTCTTCCAAAAAACCTTCCCATCTCACCAACAAGTTCACATAGCCTTGGCTCCTAGCTGAAATCATTTTAGTTTACATCCACAGAAGGACATTCGCTGCATTTCCTGCTGGTACAAAAACACGCATTGTATCACTGTTACCTTGAATGGACAAGACAAGAGCAGCAGTAGAACTCTGGAACAGGTTATCCAGAGAGGCTGTGGAATCTTGATCCTTAACTGTTTCCAAGACTCAGCTAGACAAAACCAAGGCTGACCTGATCTAATGTTGGTAATAGTCCTGCTTCATGCATGAGAGTGGACTAAATTACCTCCAGGGATGGCTTCAAACTGAAGTTTTTGTTATTGTAAAGGGTTTTACCTGAGCAATGAACACCACATGCTTTCCACTGAATTTCTTCTCCAGCTCACGAACTAGCCGCACCTGAATCTTCTGGAAAGATTTCAGCTGAGGAACAGGTACGAAGATAATGATGGCTTTTCTGCCACCACCCACTTCTATTTCCTGTAATAGAAGTAAAACGTTACCTAGGGGTTGAGAAGGAATGGTTAATTTGATCATGAACCCTCTGAACACTGACATTTGGTAGCCTTGCCTACAACTTTTAAAAAAAGAAAAAGCATCGAGGGGAAGTACCTGCTTTCATGCATTTAAGCACAAGGATTGAACAGAAAAACCTGTAAGAGCACTTGCTATGCTGTAAAACAGTGCTGCAAAGCTCATTGCTTCAGCAAAGATTCTAGCTCCCTGAAGCCTACCATCACACCTGAGATGTTACTTACATCCTGACACAAAGTTTCAAGAATCATTTGCCTCTAACAGACTCTAAACAAAGATTAGGGTAATAGCTCTTGGTTTTGAGTACCTACTTCATGGCAGTGATATTCTGTCCACTATCTGAATCACTACTCAAAATTCTTTCACCTGCAAAAGTCAGTTTTATATCACACCAACACAGAGCATTTTCTCTCACAATTGTTCAAAACCTAGGTAAGTTGCAGCAGCTTACAAGGCACTTCTCTCCTGAATCTAAACAGGGACACGCTCATTCTCCCACACGTTTGTCACCAGCAGCGTTCTCACGAGCTAACTCTGATGCCCATAAGGTTTTTCTATAAGACAAAGTAGTTAAACTCAGTAAATAACAGACTTTTTTTTTTTTTTTTTTTTTACGATTCCTCATTGCAGAGGGTAGATACTGATGCATTCAGCAGTAAATGAGCTTTTCAGTACGGCCCTGAACTCCACTGAAGTTAACGCATATACCAAGCTGACTTCTGCATTCCCACATTCTTTAACTCAACTCTAATCAGTTGTGCCTTTGTGCATGTGTGCATGTCAGTGGGCTTGGGAAAGAACCAAAAATCAGCCTAAGTCTCTGGCTACAACAACCAGCTTCAGAAGTTCCACCCAGTCCCCTGGTCTGACAAATTCTAACGGTGACTTTCTTCCTTCTGTTGCCTCTTCAAACTTAGACTTGAAAAACAAAAAAAGAAAGAAAAGCTAACCTTCACAATCAAGTCAGCCTATTATATTGATCCATTTCTCATCTATCACTTGTTGCCTAAAAGAGGATTTATAACAACCTAACTTTACAAAGAGTATAGCAGTTTATGTTCCTGACAAAGATTTCATAACATCTGCACTACTAAGAACCACAAAAACATTCAGATCTCAAACCCAGTTTGCAGAGACAAAACATGGAACTTACTATTAACACATTTACTTCAAGCACCAAACTGCCATATGAGTTTTTACAAGGACTTATCAGACCAACTCCTAAAAAAGAAGCTACTACGAAATCATACACGTTAACAGCCAATACCATAAGGTAAATCACAACAGCATACAGAAAGCCATCACAGGCTACGTACATGTACAACTAAAGACACCATTCAACTGGTGCGTTAACATTTGTAAATGTTAACAATACACAAAGCAAGTTACCAAGCAGTTCTTATGGAGAATCTCTCTTCATGGAGAACATCTGGCCTACCTTTGCTGCTGTGATGTTCAACTCCCGCAGCTGAGCCTTTAAGTCAGAGTTCATTTCCAACTCCAGGAGAGCCTAGAGAGAAAAAAGTTTCAGAACAATCCATTATTTGGTGTTCAACTCATTTTAAAAAAAAAAAAAAAAAAAAAAAAAAACAAACTTGAGAACAAAGTCTGTCCACAGTGGTAGAAATGAGCTGTAAGTATTTTTAAGCAAAGAGTTTGCTTCCTGTAGATCACACTGACAGATGCAACAAACTCAACTGGTGGGAACACTATCGCAGTTCTTAAGGAAAACCAGGAAAGAGGAACACATTTAGACAGCATCAACCCCAAAGTTTACACTCTGGAAAACTGTCAGAACAGCATCTCCACAACATGCACTTAGTCAGCGAACAGCAGAATGAAAACACACATACCTGGGATATACCCGACTCAAATTCATCTGGCTTCTCGCCATTAGGCTTCACAATCTTTGCGCTAGAGCTGAACATGGCCTTTCTGCAATGCAAAACAACATCTCAGTCACCCACAGCAACACACCTTCTGCAACAAGCACAGCGTTACAGCTGACTCCGGCCTTTCAGCCGCACACTTCGAAACGAAACCAAGGAGCACCTCACATCCACACGACCCCCGCTGCAAGCGAAGGTGACCCCAGCAAGGCGAGGAGCGGCTGAAGGGCTGAGGAACGAGGCCTCCGCTTACACCCTGGCGGTTACCGTGGCCCAGGAGCGGCGGGAGCCCCACGTGCGGCCGGACAGGGTGCCCCTCACGGCCCACAGGGCTCCGTGCTTGGCCCCGGGGCTCTGTGCCAGGCCCCGGTCCCCTCCTCGCGGCCCGGCGGCCTCCCCTCAGCGCACACCCATGGGACGAGGGGGAGGGGGAGGACAACCCCCGGCGGCTCCCTCCCCACAACTCCGGGCTCCCCGCGCCCATCGGGCCCCGGGAGGGCCCTAATCGGGGGTATCCCGGCCCCGGCGGGCCCGCGGGGCGGCCGGCCCGGCCCTCGGCACCATATCGCGGCGGCAGGGGGCGAAATGGCGGCGGCGGCCAGGCCCGAGCGGGGCCCGGGCACCCACCTCGCTCAGCGCCGGCCTAGGAAGAGGGAGAGTTCTCGCGAGAGCAGCGCAGATCGCGGCCCGCTCCGAGCGCTCCGCCCCGCCTGTCCCGCCCTAAGGTGAAGCCAAAGCCGGAAGAAGGGAGGGGGGAGCCGCCGGGCGCGCAGGAGAGAGCGGAGGGCTTCCGCCCGGGTGACGCCGCAGAGGGTTCGCCGAGTGCTGGCACGGCGCGCGTGGATGACAGCAGAGGCAGTGGCGGGGAGCGGGCAGGGGCAAAGCGCGGAGGGAGGGGGGGAGCGGAGGCGCCGCGCATGCGCACTACGGCCGGCGGGTACAGGCATTGCCTCTGCCTGTGAGGAATGTGATGTCCTTCCATTCCCTCACAGGCTTCTTTTTCTTGTTTTTCTTTCTTTTTTTTTTTTTCTTTTGTTTTTTTCTCCTCTTTTCTCTCTTTTTTTTTTTTTCTCTTCTTTTCTTTCTCATCTTTTTCTTTTATTTTCTTCTTTTTTTCCCTTTTTTTCTTTTTCTTCTTTTTTTTTTCGTTTTCGTTTTTTTCTTTTTTTTTCTTTTTTTTTTCCACCCTTTTTTTTAGGGAAAGCCCCCCCCTTCCACCCTGCCTTTCTCCATCATGCACACCCTGCTTAATCCTGCGTCCCCTTGGGCCTGGGGAGCATGAGGTGGGCTCACTGCCCAACTCCCCTCAGGGGTGCAGTCTCTGGTGTTGAAATACATTTTGTGTAAATAAAATGGGGTCTGGGCCTGGGAAGCCTGGCACAGCAGCTAGTGAACACCAAAACCCTCAGCAAAACATGCTGCTACCTCTTCTGGTGCTCCCTCACCCGCATATAATGCCATATAAAAACAGTAGCAGCTTGCTCACACACATAAAATACCATATAAAAAACAGAAGCCACCAGCTTTAAAGCAGCATGATAGTAGATGATCTTTCTTCAGTACCCACCATTTCAACTCTCCATATCCAGTTTAATACATAAAGTTAACCCCTGATGTTCAGCCCCCTCCTCGGCCCAGGGAGGACGTCTTTTCAGAAGCCAGAGGCTCTGTGGCAAGGAGTTACTAAGTAGTCATTAGAAGAGAAATAATACATGAGTCGTCTGCTATGTTCAGGTGCTAACTCAAAATATGAGTCCTGGGCTCCACGTACTCTCTCATCACTGGAAGCACTTTTTATTATATATGGTTTTATAACAAAAGCAGCACTATTAACTAAGCAGCACTATTAATATTAAGTTGCAAGCTGCTAAAATACAATCATAGAATATCCCAAGTCAGAAGGTATCCGCAAGGATTATCAAGTCCAGCTCCTGGCTCTACACAGGACCACTCAAAAATCAGACCCTGTGTCTGAGGATGCTGTGCAAATGCTTCCTGAACTCCAGTAGTCTCAGTGCTGTGCCCACTGTCCTGGGGAGCCTGTTCCTGTGCACAACCACCCTCTAGGTGCAGAATCTTTCCCTTACACCCAGCCTGACCCTCCCCTGTCCCAGCTCCATGCCGTGAGGGAGCTGCAGGCTGCCATGAAGCCTCCCCTCAGCTTGCTCTGCTCTGGGCTAAGCAATCCAAGTGAGCAGCTCTCCTCAAATGTCTTGCTCTCTAGACCCTTCACCATCTTCATAGCACTCCTTTGGACACTCTCTAATAGTTTTATGTCCTTCTGATATTGTGGTGCCCCCAAACAGCACACACTACTCGAGGTGTGGCTGCACAAGCACAGAGCAGAGCTGGACAATCCCTCGACCAGCTAGCAATGCTGTGCTTGATGCACCCCAGGACACTTTGGCCCTCCTGGCTGCCAGGGCACACTGTTGATTCATATTCAACTTGATGTCAACCAAAACCCTCAAATCCCTTTCCACAGTGCTGATCCTCAGCCTCTCATCCCTCAGTCTCTCTGTACATATAGCCAGGGTTGCCCTGTGTCAGGTTCAGAGTCTGGCAGTAGCTCCTGTTAAACTTCATGCAGGCAAGGCCTCCCTACCCTCAATCTAGTCAACAGCTCCTACTAATTTAGTGTCATCTGCAAACTTAGTATTCACTTTAAACCTACATATAAATCATTTATGAACACACTGGAGAGAACAGGCCCTAAAATGGAGCACTGGGGAACCCGACTAGTAACTAGCTGCCAGCCTCATGTAACCCCATTTACTAAAATCCAACTTGTCAGCCATCATATACCGTATTTGTCTAGTTGTATGCTGGACATTTTGTCCAGAAGGATTGAAAGTTTTTTTGAAATCCAAAAAGATTACATCAGCTGGCTTCTCTTGGTCAACTAGATGGATGACCTTGTCATAAAAGGAAATTAAATTTGTTAAGCAGAACTTTCCCCTCATGAACCCATGTTGGCTGGGACTAATGATTGTGTTGTCTTTCAGGTGTTTTTTAATAACTCCCGTAATAATCTTCTCCATAATTATATCAGGCACTGAAATTGAAACTGACAGGCCTGTAATTACCAGGGTCTTCTTTTTGCCTTTCTTGAAAATTTGGACCACATTTTCCAGCTTCCAGTCATGTGCAACCTTTCCAGATTTCCAAGACTGTTAAAAAATAATTGCAAGAGGTCTCACAATAACATCAGGCAGTTCTCAGAGTAACCTGAAATGAATTCCGTCAGGCCCCATAGATTTACATGCATCCAGCTTCAGAGGCAAATCCCACACAGGTTCGGGGGCAGCTGGGAGTTTATCATTACTGTGGTCATGGTCCTCCAGCTCAGGGCACCTGGGGTCCCAGAGCTCACCATCAGTGTTGAAGACAGAGGTGCAGAAGGCATTAAACATCTCTGCTTTGTCTATGTCCCTATTTATGAAGTCACCAACTTCAAGTAATGAACCGATGTTTTCTCTGGTCCTCCTTTTGTTGTTAACTTTTTAAAAAGCCCATTTTATTGTCCCCCACAGTAGTGTCCAGCTTCAACTCTAACTGACCTTTGGCTGCACAAATTTTCTTCCTAAAATGGCAAACAACATCTCTGTAGTACTCCCATGTCACCCAACTACTGGCCATACACTTTCTTCTTCTCCCTAAGCTCTAGAAGAAGATCCCTGCTCAGACAAGCCAATCTTCTGCCCTCTCTGCTTGAATTCTGATATTTTGGAATTGCGTCTTCCTTTGCTAAGAGGTGGTACTTAAAAAGTCACTATTGCTGGTGGACCCCAACATCTTCAAAGGCAGTTTCCCAGGGAACTAGTTCTCTGAACAGCCTGAAGACCTGTTTGTATCAGCTGTGTTGCATTCCCAGTTAACATCTGGCAAATTGAAGTCACCCACACAGACAAGGAGAGCTGATCTAGAGATACCTCTTAGTTCTTCAGTGAATAATTAATTCACTCTATTTTTTTTCATGTGCATTCAGGTGAATGCACCTGGCTGTGCATCTAAAATGGAGCTAAAACCTTGCATTGTGGACCAGGGTACCCTAGGTGTGACAGATTCCCTGCTGAAGGGCAAGTCCCATTCTGAAGTAGGTGTGCAGCTCTTGCATGCACTGCTCAGAGAGGCTAATGTGGTTCAGAGCATTGATTCAATGCTCAGATTCCCTGTATAACCCTAAGAGCAGCCAATTTTAACATGTAATACCACATTCAATAGCGAGTGCTAATCTAATAGTCTGTTACAAAATAAATAAATGAATTAAATAAATAAATAAATAGATGCAGAAGTGGAGTGATAGGCTCCTGCTGTAAACAAAACACTGTCAAGAACACCCCCACACACACCAATGCTAATTAACCAAAGCATCTGCAGAAGGCAGCCTATCCTATTTTCTAACATTCTGAGGCTTTTTGCTAAATTTCAAATAGTCGGAAAATCAGAGTGTTCAGCACTCATCTTTCCTTGCATGAATTCACAGGATAGGAAAAAACTGCCCAACTCGTACTGACATTCAGGATTAGTATTTATAGAGATGTGAAATTATCTAAACAGCTATGATGAGGATCTGACTAAAGAGTAAAAAAAAAGAGAAAGATAAGTAATCATCTCAGCATTCCAGTAGTCTGCATTCAGTTTATACTGAGAAATCCTTTACAAGAAGCAGAAAGACTAGATGATGTGCAGATGGATCAAAATTGGACTGTTCAGAGTGTTAATGAAGAAATCCCATCCCCATCTTAGTGCTACTGAATAGACCAATGTGAGAATTGTGAGAACAAGGTGCAAAGAGATGTTTCCTTACTGACACCCACTATTAATGAGGTTCATATGTCAGGCAGACTCAGAATGGACCAGGTGAAGAAGTGGAAAGCTGTGTTACAGAAGGACCCCAACAGCAACAGGACAAGGTCTTATGATGGTATCAGTAAAATGATTGAGTATATTAACTTGAAGAAACAGAAGGCAAAACTGGTCAGGGTCATAGCTAACTAAAATCAGAAGCAAAACTGAGTATGTTACCAGCTCACTTCTCTGAAAGAGGCTTGTGTAACCAAGCCAAATTATCAGTGCACATTGGTAGACTGTTCCTCTAAGGGTCCACTAAAGACTATAATGCTAGGGGATTACTGCTGTGCAGCTTCATTGACACATAGCTTTACATGGATGCCTGGACAGGTTTTTTGTTCTGCAAGATCTTGGTTCCAAAAAGTAGGAAAACCAATACCTCCTTTTCCTCTCTTTATACTTTTAATCAACATAATCAGTTGCCAATATAACTTACATTCGTAGGGTATACCAGATAAAGTGATTACCTAGTGACCTACCTATCTAACAGCTTAGTTTATAATAGAAGATGCTTCCTTCATTGAGGTCTCATCAAATTTTGCTTTAAAAGCTTCTGAAGTGAACCACATTTCAATTTAATCATGTTTCAAGTTAAAATATTTATCAAAGAAGATTAAAATGTTTAGCAAATGTATACATTATGTGCATTAATGTGGGACAAGCCGCACTAACATTTACAGTGAGTTTAAATAAAAGCATCTTACAGACACGCTCATACTTAAGCGATGAGCGCATTTTTGTGTACATATATCAACTCCTATTTTTTCTGCAGACTGTCAGTTATAAATACAGAAATGATTGCCAAGAAAATATGTTAATAAATGAATAAATCAAACAAATTTTGGTTCACTTATCTTGTGATAGGCACGATAGTAAAAATGCCAGCTGCCACAAGAGGAAAGAGATCGTCTGTCTTACCACTACAACACAACAGCAATGAGAAATCAGCAACAGATATGCCGCAGTAAGGGTAGGGCTGGCTGATCATATGTAGCCTCACTTTTACCAACTGGGAGAAAAAGCTATGAAGGCAATGTACACAGTACTCAGTCGACTTCAAAGCCTTTTTGTTTGTTTGAATCTGAATTCTGCATGTTGGTCATGATAGCAGAAGATCTACTGTTCAGTCCTTGCCTGTAAATTGGATGTATGAATCTGTCTGTTCAACCCAAGAATTAATGAGTGCAGTAGAAGGTCTTTTCTTTCCCTGTCACTTATTGATGGTTGCTCTTTTATTATAAGACAAGTTATACAAATGTGTAAACCTGTAAGGAATAAGAAACCCATCTGCTATAAAAAGGCATAATTCAAAGAAAAGTAAACCAACTAAAAATATCACAAACAAGTAGTGAAAAGCCTGACAGTCTCAGTGGAAACCTTTACAGAGATAATTCATGGAAATAATCTTGATCTGAGAAAATCAGAAGTAAGCATTCTGTACATAAGAATAGCATTAAGTCTTGTGAATATCTTGGACGAAGCAAGAAAAAAATGCAGTAAATGTATTGATACCACTCTGACCAAATTATTTTTGTATTCTACCAAGATCTGTCAAAAGATGCATAAGATCTTCTCCCAGTACATGATCCTGCTTGACATGAGGATATGGGACAACAGGTTGTGGCTGAGCATGGCATGGTATGTGGAGCTGGACAACCGTGGGAGGCTCCCCTTCTCAATGACCCCAATGAAGGGGATGCACCCAGCCACAGCTTCTCCCTTCCTCTGTGACACCATATACCCTGCATGCAGTTAGCTATCACATTTCAAGTCAAGCTAGCCAGTTCAAAAAGTCATGGAACTGGAGATAGGATGGGATATCTGTTCCATGCTGAGATATGTGGGATTTTCAAAGCAGTTGAGTCTGGGAAACAGTTTAATGACCTTCAGGTCTATGGCTTTTAAAGTACTAAATATGTGGAAGTTTGCACCATCTTTTTGTACTTTTCATATTTTTCGTTCCTTCTGCAAATGCTTTTCAAGATGAGAAGGATAAACTGGGATTGTGCAACAGTCTGAGGGTATACTCATTCCTGGGTGCTGCTCAATTCATTTTAATGACTTGTTAAAGACCAAGATTCCACTGGAGCTCATCACAGGAACGAGATCATTAATTAGGTGGGCAAGGAAGAGCTTTAACTGAAGACACCAGTGAGATTTCATTGTCTTTTAGTAGCTTGAAGTAGCTCTGATCCTTTGCATGACTGCACCAAGTTTTATTTACAGGGAGAGCAAAATCTCTTATTTTTGGAGGAAGAGTCTAATACAAAAATTGAAGCAGGCAGAAAGACTGTGGGGTTCTCCACCCAAAATCATGTTAAATGCTGCAAATACCACTTCCCACCATAAATGGAGGATGCTTGAGTTATCACAGAATCACAGAAGGTTGGAAGGGACCTCTGGAGGCATCTGGTCCAAGCCCCTGGTCAAGTAGGGCTACCCATAGCAGGTTGCCCAGGACCATGCCCAGGCATTTTTTGAAGATCTCCAAGGAGGAGATTGCGCAGCCCCACTGGGAAACCTGTGTCAGTGGTCTGTCACCTGCACAGCACAGAAGTGCTTCCTGATGCTCATGTGGAACCCCTTGTGTTCCACTCTGTGCCCATTGCCTCTTCTCCTGAGACTGGGCACCACTGAAAAGAGCCTGGCTTCATCTTCCTTGCACCTTCCCTTCTGGCATTTATAGACATTGACAAGATCCCCCCTGAGCCTCCAGTTCTCCAAGCTGAACAGCTGTAGCTCTGTCAGCTCTTCATAGGAGAGGTGTTCCAGTCTCTCAGTCATTTTGGTGGCCCTCTGCTGCACTCTTTCCAGTATATCCCTACCTCCCTTGTACTGGGTGGCTGCAAACTGGACACAGCACTCCAGGTGCAGCTTCACCACTACTAAGTAGAAGGGAAGGATCACCTCCTTTGACCTGCTGGTAATACTGTGCCTAATGCAGGCAAGAATATCACTAATTTTCTTGTCAGCAAGGGCCCATTGCTGGCTCTTGGTCAACTTGGTGTCTTCCAGAACCCCCAGGTCCTGCAGTGCAGAGCTGCTTCCCAGCTGGGTGGGCCCAGCATGTCCTGAGGGTGCCTGGGGCTGTTCCTCCCCAGGGGCAGGACCAGGCACTTCTCCTTGAACTTCACAAGGTCCTTGTCAGCTCATCTCTCTGGCCTTATGGGTGCTACCTGGGCGCTTCCTCCCCTGGGTTTAATGCATTGGGGAGTTTCTGGACTGGGATTACAGCTTCATGAGAGAAACACATGTGCCTGGGCTTTCTTAGTGAGCACGTTTTGTAAACTTCCACATGGCTCCCCATGGGCAGGAGCTGATGCTTGCTTTAGTTGGCACCGAAAACACAATTCTTATGATTTTCAATAGCAAATGTTTTGATGTGTAGGGCTTTCCTTAATGCTACTTTCAGTTCCCTTAAAACGTCTCCGTTGCTGGAACTGCGTTGTTCCATAAAACTCATCTGACATGAATAAAATAAAATAAAATAAAATAAAATAAAATAAAATAAAATAAAATAAAATAAAATAAAATAAAATAAAATAAAATAAAATACTTTTGTCCCCCCAAGAAAAAAAGGAAAATAAAAAAAAGGAAAAAAACCGCAACCCCCCCACACTTTTAGTCCCCCAAAGTAATAAAAACAAACAAGCAAATAAATATAAGCAATTGTATTTCAGTCACAGTGAAAAGAACACAGAAAACATTTTATTTATTTTATTTATAAACCTTTTATTTTTAAACGCGAGCCGTTTCCCTCCCGCCCGCTCAGCCTGACCCCCCTCGCGGCCCGTAGTGCCTCGCCGTGCGCGGCTCCTCACCGGCCGCGGCGCATGCGCAGCGCGGGGTGGCGGCGGCGGCGGCGGCGCCGGGGTGGCGGTTGCGGCGGGGCGCGGAGGGGCGGGGAGGGAAGGGGGCGGATGGCGGCGGGGCGGCGCCATGTTGCGCTGGCTGGTCGCGCTGCTCAGCCGCTCCTGCCTGGTCTCCAAGGGCGGCGCCATGTTCTACGCGGTGCGCAAGGGCCGGCGGACCGGCGTCTATCGCACCTGGTAAGGCCCCGCCGCCGGGGAAGGGCCGGGAGCAGCGGGGCTGAGCCGAGCCGGGCCAGACCGGGCTGGGCCGGGCTGACCAGACCTGACCTGACCTGACATGACGGAGCCGCCGGGCGCTGTGTTGCAGGGCGGAGTGCCAGCAGCAGGTCGACAAGTTCTCCGCCGCCAGATTCAAGAAGTTCGCCACCGAGAGGGAAGCCTGGGCCTTCGTGAACGGCGGCACCCCCGGGGAGCAGCAGCAGCAGCTTGCGCCGGCAGGTAGCTCGCCTCCCCTCGCCTGGCTCCCTGCGGCCATAAATACGAGTAAATACCCTCGTAAATATGTTATACGTGTTGGGGTTGGAGTTAGAGGGTCTTTAAGGTCTCTTCCAGGGAAGGACTTGGGGGTTCTGATGGATGAAAAGCTCGACATGAGCCAGCAGTTTGCGTTTGCAGCCCAGAAGGCCAGCTGCATGCTGGGCTGCATCAACAAGAGGCATGGCCAGCAGGGCAAGGGAGGGGATTGTGTTTACTTGGCCCTGGTGAAGCCCCACTTGGAGTACTGCATCCAGGTCTGGGGCCCCCAGCACAAGAAGGATGTGGAGCTGTTAAAGCGGGTCCAGAGGAAGGCCACAAATATGATCAGAGGGCTGGAGCACCCCTCCTATGAAGAAAGGCTAAGAGAGCTGGGGGTGTTCAGGTTACAGAAGAGAAGAGTCTGGGGTGACCTCATCACAGCCTTTCAGTACTTTAAGGGGTTTTATAAAAAGGATGGAGAAGGACTTTTTACTTGACTAGATAATGATAGGATAAGGGGGAGCGGTTTTAAACTAAAAGAGTGGAGATATAGATTAGAGGTTCGAAGGAAATTCTTCGCTCAGAGGTGGTGAGGCACTGGAGCAGGTTGCCTAGAGAAGTTGTGGATGCCCCATCCCTGGAGGTGTTCAAGTCCAGGTTAGGTGAGGCTCTGTGTAACCTGATCTAGTGAGTGTCATCCCAGCCTATGGCAGGGAGTTAGAACTAGATGGTCCTTGAGGACCCTTCCAACCCAGGCTCTTTTATGACCCTGTGATTCTAAGATTCCAACCTGAGCTGTTCTGTGAGTTGGTATGGGTTTGTTTGTGCCGGGTCTGTGTTTGTTTAAAGGCTGTTAATTGAGACTCAACTTCACTTTGAGCTGGAACTAAGAATGACTGGGATATATGATCATATTTTTTTCCATAGTTTTTTGGGGGGAGGCATCATTTTAATAGATTGACATTGCCAGTAGGTATAAACAAAATTGGTGTCTTGAGTTGTTTTGAATAAAACTTGATCCTATATACATAGGTGGGGTTTTTCTTCTATTTTTTTCTTTTTTATTTGAAGATGCTCATGGTCCTTCAGCTGTAATACAGGAAAATACTAGCCAGAGAGAGGAACCAGAAGAAGACCTCTTCTCCTGCGGTACATGTAAAAGGCCATATGAACAGTCTGCAAATGAAGAACATACCGCCAAACGTGCAAAACATGATGAGGTGCACTTGGCACCAACAGTCAGTGGAGATAAATTTTCATATATGGGTAAAGTCTGTCATTCTTCCTGTAATTCATTTGAGCTGTTCGTGTTCTTTTATAATCAGCAGTGTAACTATTAGAAAGCTTTTAGGGAGGTTTTCTATGGCAGCACCCAGCTGCCATAGTGTAACACTGTTGGTTTTGCTTTTTAAATGGTAATCTGAGCCACCATATATTATTTCACGTTGTGTTTTCAATGTAATATAAATTGGCTTTAAGTGCCATCAGCATACAGCTTTATCAGGTTGTTACAATTGTGATTTTTACATGCATCTAGATTACAGGCTTGATTTAAATATAGGCGTAGCTGGCAAGTTTTAATGTTGACTGAAGAAGACAAGAACTGTAGAGAGAATTTGGAACTTGGTGCAAAGATGCTTCGGGATGCTGACTTATTTGGGAGCAGTGAGGGTGTGAAGCTGCAGTGGGACTTCTGGTGTTCTGCATTCCTAATTTATATGGGTAGTTTCTGTAGATAACATTTTGAAGGGTTGTTCAAGGAGTTTGGGCATTGATCTGCTAGCAGACATTTCCTTCTGCTTGAAGAGCCTGTGTCCTTGAAAGACTGCTTGAACTTCTGCTTTTGGGACTTCTCCTGCAGGTGACTTTGCAGTCGTTTATACAGATGGTTGTTGCTCAGGTAATGGACGTAACAGGGCACGTGCCGGAATAGGTGTCTACTGGGGACCAGGCCACCCTTTGTAAGTAATCGGGTGGCTTCTTTTTTGTATATGCTAATACTTGTTTTGGGTGTTGTTAACAGTACTGGCCTCCTTTTGAATATAAAGTCCTGCTAGTGAGACTTGTCTTAATGATAGTGCTGTTAGAGTAATGAGTTACTGCAGGAAGACAGAAACCAGCTTTTCTAGGAAGTAAGGTTGAAGAGAAAAATGATTGGAAATAATATTTTTAAGAGGCTAAAGCTGGAATACAAGGGATGCAGGAAGTCTTAAAATCATTGTAGTTGTGCACAGTAGACAGCAAGAGTAACTACAGATTGATGGCAGGTGCAGATATGCAGGTTGCACTGCGTAGGAGAAGTTAGAATCTAGAATTCCCAATCGTCTCCTTTATAAGACAAAAAAATATCTCTGTTTTATGTATGCTTCTAATATGTAATGATTGTACACCACTGATAATTTTGAGTTACTGATCTACTATTTGTTCCTTGGATACAGAAATATCAGTGAAAGACTTCCTGGACGGCAGACTAATCAAAGAGCTGAAATACATGTAAGTAGTAAACATCCTAAAATGCTTCTGCACAAAGAAAGCAGTAGTATGCTCATGATTATTTCAGTTCTGGCCTTCAGAAACCAGTTAGTAAGCTGTGAGGGAAGTACACAAAATGCCAGGAGTTCAGGACTTGAAACAAATTAGGTTTTACTGTTTTTATTGCTTTCAGACAGGCAGTAACTCAGCTTGAGAACTCCCAAATGTCATCAGGCCAAGCACAGATATTTAAAACAACCTTTGCATTAGGAAAGTTCTCAAATCTCTGTAGTATCCTTTGTATTATTAATGTGCACATCTCAGACTTTGTGTAACGGCTGCTTTAGTTGTGGTTAAGAGGATAATTGCTTTCTTACTGTGTACGGTCAGAGTATCATATTTCTTTGATAAATATAATAAGTAATTTTCAGAGTAGCTTCTGTTACTTTTGAAGTAAAATTCTCTTGGCATTAGCAGATTTAGTCTTCCTTCTCACCTAATCTTAATTCTTGTACTGCTGCTGCCTGCACAGTGTGGAGGTAAACTGAAAGGGGAAGCTGATCTCCTTAAAAATGGCAAGAAGTTCCTTTTAGTGAGGGACAAGCAGAGCTGATGGGTTTGCCAGGGTTCAAACTTAGCATTGGAGAGTTTTTCAGCTCTACATTCAGTCCAACCCACTTCTCTTATTATATTTCATAGCACCAAGAGAAAAGCACAATCTACCTTTTAGGGGTTCCAAGCAGTTGGAACTTGTATGCATTCTTGTTCTATAAAGTTACAAAGATGCCTAAAACTTGATGTGCTATTGAGAGAGCTTGGGTAGTTACTCAAATGCGCAGAGAGCTGCTCCTGCAGTAAAGAATTGAACATCAGATTTATTTATTTTTTTTTTAAATGCTAGGGAAACTTAAGTTGCTTTCTGTTTTTCTGATTCATTAAGTGATCATCTGCATGCGTAATTTTGGAAAACTATGCTGTAAAGCATGATGGTATTCAGTGATGGAGAGACTGCAGTAATATTCTTTCTAGTTCTTCCGTATTAACATCAGGTACTTGGCTGGTATTTTAGTTACATGTGTTCAAAATCATGTGTTGAATTGTGCTTCTGTTGAAATGTTCTTAAGGCAGCCTGCAAAGCAATTGAGCAAGCAAAGAGTCAGAACATCAAGAAACTAATTATCTACACTGATAGCAAGTTCACGATTAATGGTAAGTTGATGGTTTTCCTGATTTTTCAAAGGTGTTGTGCACAATTTCATCACATACGGCCCATAGAACTTAATGGGGCTTGGGGAGATGAGTATAAAGATGAGAATGCCTAACAGAATTCAGTACTTTGAGAATATTGGAAGGATGATCTGCTAACTGTATGAGATATAATTAAAGACAAAATACCTGTTACTGGGAAGAATGAAGAAGTAGCTAAAGGATTTTTGTCTTAATACATTTGTTACGACACACAGTCTAGAAAAATGTTGTTCATGTACATGCTGTTAAGGATGCACTCAGAAGCTGGTGTAGTGAGCCTGTAGTTTCACTTTGGTTTTGGGTTTGGTTTGGAATGGAGAAACTACACAAACTTGAAGTACAGTTACATTTCCTGCTTTTCACGTGTGGAGAGAAGCAATAGAAAATTCTGTAAGTTGTTTCTTAACATTTACTGTCCTTAATTCAACTTAAAAACCAGAACAGGGGCAGAACACGAGTCCTTGATACTTTGCTTCTAATCAGAACCTCTTTCAGACACACACAAGCTAACAGAATTTGAAATGAGCAGGAAGTGACAGGTCCAGCAACTCGTTCGTTAACCAAAACTATTCTGTATATTTATCTAGTTTGTTTGTTTGTTTTAATGTGAGGAAAGCAGGCCTGCAGTAAAGTATAAATGGATATGATTTGGCTTGTTTTTTAGTGGGTTCGGTATGCAAGGTCCATGATTCTTTGATTCAGGTCTTTTGTTATGAAAGCAGTAGGGACGTCTCATACTGTCCAGAGCAGCAAAGAGATTAAAAAAACAAAAAACAAAAACAAACAAACAACAAAACAAACAAAAAAGTCTTTGTTTAAGGAATACTATGGAAATTTTGCTGGCCAGCAACGGATGGCCAGAATGTTAGATCTTGTTCTGTAGAAATCTGTGCATGTGGTCCTTTTCTAAAATGTTCTGTTTAGCTTGCAGAAGTCTTAATATGTCTGTTATTTCAATGTCTGTCTCTTCAATTTCTCAAACCCAATTTGTTCCAGCTTAGTGTACAGTCAAGAAAATCCTTAGCTTCAGTTTGTTGAAGTGCGGGTCATAAATGGATGTGTAATGTGTATGTAACATTGTAGTCTTCAAATATCTGTTTGGGAAAACATTGGCAAGTAACTGAAGCAATAATGGAAAAACACAATTCTGAAAGACAGTAGCAGGGAACCAAACAATGTCTCCTATATTTGATGTCTTTGCCTGAGACTTTGTTTGGAGTTAATGCATTGAAAGACCTGTTAAATGGTTGTTTGCTGCATCGTGATCCTTGCTGACTTCTCTGATGTTTTATGGTAATACTCCCTGTGCACAGGTATTACGAGCTGGGTTGACAACTGGAAAACAAATGGCTGGAGAACAAGTTCGGGAGGAAGTGTAATAAATAAAGAAGATTTCGAAAGACTTGATAATCTATCAAAAGGCATAGAAATTCAGTGGGTGAGCATCTCATTTCATGGTCTTAATGACATCTTAAATACTCTTGTAAATTCTTATCAAGTATGACTGTAACAAAGAATTTTACAAGATGTTATATTGTACATCTCTAAATACAGTAAAGCTGCTTGTTCTTTTTGAAGTAAGTAAGATGGTCACTTCAGTGTAAGCTAGCCTCTTGTAACTACTATTTCATTTATTGAAACACATGTTTATATTTTTGTTGCTGTTTCTCTTGTTACTACTTAGAAGACATCTGTAATAGTTACATCTGGTTTTGGAAACGTGAGCTTGGAACATAACTGTGTCTTCTTGAGCTGTTTCTCAACTCCTTGATTCGCTTTTCAGAATTCTCTAAATGCTGGTTCTTTCGTTTAACTTAATCACGAGTGTCTTTAATCAGGGAAAATTAAGACAGTATACCCCAAATAAACTAACTCCAGTTTTCTGTACCATAACAGCATTTTTTTCCAAGAAAACTGGGTGCAGAAAGGTCATTAAAATATCCATTGTGTTAGTTTCAAATTACTTAGCTCTCTAGTAGAGAAGTAAAACCATGTCTATACATGTATTATTGATAAAAGGTATTTTTCTGTAACCACTAATAGCAGTGCTAAACATCATAGGGTATGTCTTCTCCTCCCCACCTCCGAATTTGCCTCTAATTGCAGTAAAGGAGTGCTGATTCTAGAAGTACGTCTCTGTACCATTGACTTCATGGCCACTAATGGCATATTTATTGGACTTCTGTGTCCACTCTGTAGAAAACAGAATGGGGTAGTTCTTCAGCATGCTCTTCTACAGGGGAAGTCTGTTGCAGATGTTCTGTCATTCATGTTGTCTGTGTTCCAGAGTTCGCAACTCCCACTAGATTATGTATAGTTACTCTTATTGTTTATTGAGTAGTAAAAATTGTAAAAATCTAAACCTAAGGCTGAAGTTCAGCTGTGCGTAGTGTATTTTATATTAAAAAAAAATGTTTTATGTACATCCATTCCATCTGAATCTCTCGAACTTTGAGAGACGCTTTATTTCCAGAGGAGAAATGTATTCAGGCACCTTTTTTATGGTAATGGATCTGCTGAAGCAGAGAGTTGTTCTCTCACATTCTTTCACTTCTCTCTCTTACAGCTGCTGGTAGTGGCTTTTACCCTTTCTTAAATACGTTGCCACAGTTCAGCTGGTGCAGCTGTGTTCTGTGGTTGGTCTGTCTTAGAACTGTCTGTGTGTGGCACGAGACAGCCCCTGACTGCTTCTCACAGAAGCCACCCATTGGAGCCCCAAGCTAACAAAACCTTGCCTAAGAAACCTAATACAATCTCACAAGTCCTTCATATTTGTCTTCTCTCAGGTCTTGTCAAATGACAAGCCTGATTTTCTTACTTTCTTTCTCCCCTGTCCACCCTTACTTGTGACAAGGATTGATCAAGGGCTGAAAGTATTTTTTGTTTCTTATTTTTAAGGATGAATAGTAAAGACATCTGAAAATCAAGAGATTGTTTTCATATTCTGTTGCTGTATTCTGAGTGCTGTAATCACCGAGGCTATTGGTTTTAGTGGCATAGAGGTCTCTGGCTTTCTGAGAAAAGGTTAGCTTGGTTTAAGCATGGAATGCAGAGGGATTTTCTTTCTGCTGAAAGTAGGACTTTTGAGTTAGTGTCTAAGTCTTGCTGCTGTTACCTACATTTCTTAGGTTAGGTGGTCCTTATCCAGCCCACCACTTCTCATAGCGGTGTTTTTCATTATTTGGCGATTCAGTTCTTGCTTATTGAAGAGACTACAAAGATTACTGGGAAGGACACAGTTCCCATGTGAGGCATGGGAACAGGAGGGAAGTACATGACCAAATTTCACGGATATACTTTTTTTCCTCAATTTCTTCCATACTTAACACTCTTGTATTTTTGTCCTGACAGATGCATATTCCTGGTCATGCTGGTTTCCAAGGGAATGAAGAAGCTGACAGACTGGCAAGAGAAGGAGCTAGTAAATAAATGTTGTGACATATTGGGACTAGAGACTACTGCACTTGCAGGAAAAGGACTAACATTGCAGTGATGATTCGAACTGCTGTTCTTGTTCCGGAGTTGAACTTTGAACTGTGCTTATTTCTGGCCTGAAGCGCTAACCGTACACCAACGGTGGGAGAAGAAGAAGAAAAAAATCAACACGTTGTATTCTGCACTTTTTGCTTTGCAATCAAGTCAATATTTAGTTGATGATATACAGTGTTTGCTTTTTTCTCCATCTTAACCGAAGCGCTGCTGTCAGTGTCTTTTAGCAGTCTCATAGACGTTTGGATTCACCAGAAAGACAGACTTCTGGAGAAATTACATTAAATCTTTATCCTATGTGTTCTGTATTTCCCTCTTATAATGAAATAAATTATTTTTTTTTTTGTACAGAGATATATATTAACAGTGCAAAGTCATTGAAGGGTGTGGAGTGAGTTGGTTGGTTTGGTAAGAGATAATAACCTAACATAGAGATGTTAATGTGCCTTGGCATTCTGACAGCAGCAGTAATCTCTCTGCAGGTAGCCTTGCAACGCTCACATGTGCCTCACGGTATCGCCAGTGACAGCACCTTCATTATGTTGCTTGCTATTGCTAGTTGGCAAGAACAAATTAAAAACCCAGGTCATGAGAGAACTTGAACAATCAATTTTTACTGTTCTTCTCTCTAGCTGCTCTAAATGTCCAAGCTCTTTGTTTCTGGCTTCCTGTCTCCAATATGTCATTATTTTAATGTGTATGGGTTCTCATTATCATTGTTTAGCTTCCTCTTCACTGTTGTCCCAGAGGTAATAATTGGCCATTTCATCTGAAATGGAACTAGAAGATGATCAGCTTCTTCACATCTTCCGGGTGTCAAGTGTTTGACTTCTTTTTTTTTCCAGTCAATGATGAGACTAATGGAATGGCTAATGTGCACTTGAATTAGAGAGTAATTACTACTAATCAACAAAAGTTTTATTTTCTGTGCATCTATATAGGAAGAGCAAACATTTGCAACATTATTGTTATCAACTTCTTTGTAAGACACCTTAATGCCACTGAATAGTAGGGCCTAAGCTAGAAGTCATTGAATCTTTTTCCTATTTGTTAATTGCTGTATAAAATGGTGGAGCTGCTGAAGCTTGGTTTCTTAATGGTTCTCACTTCCTTTACAGTATTCTTACTGTAGCAAAGTGCATGCTTCTAGGTATGTAGTGTCACGTGAATTGTGATGGAGCTAGGAAACTGGCTGGCTATGCTATTGACTAATAGATGAGTGAGGTTTTCTTTTATTTTTGCATCCAACATTGCACAGCAGTTCCGTAATTGCACCTGTAGTGGTGAGGTAGTACCCTGATTAGATTTTGCCCGCTGCTTTTTTTTTTGGTGTATGTATAGATGTGTATATACACATACATACACACAATTGTCTTGTTTGTTTATTTTAGAAGTTAGACTTTAAGGAAAGCATGTAGTTGTCCCTGATCAGATCACTAGTTGAAACTGTTGAAGTGTGACAAAGTACTGAAGAGGTGTCATCTAATAATCTGTGTATCATACATCTCACGGTAAACATGCAGATCCTATTTATTGTATAGAAATCTCTGTTGTTTCAAGCAGTGGCTTTGAAGAAAATGTGTAAATAATGATGGGCATATGGTAACAGCAGTATAACACTGTATTGTATTTAAGTTACTTTACTGCCTGAAGTGGTTCCTCAATGTGGAAACAAGGAATCTGATAGGAAATAGTTTTATGTTAATTTGATACCGAAGTTTATCATTCTATTTCTGGAAATTCAGAATAGAGGAAAGCTGAAAGAAAGCTGCAAGGTAAGGCTGGTATTTCTCAGAGGATTGAGAACGCGAAGAAGGTTGGCTGTAGAAGTTCTTCATAGTGAACTAGAACTTAAATAGGGTATTGCCATTTAATAGACATGCTTCAGTGGATAGGAATTAAAGTTCTGGCTGGGTTTGTGCTTCTAAAAATGTGAGTAATTAATCAGCATTAGACCAACTTACCTATAGTGTTTTGGGACTTGCAATTAAGTTTTATCCAGGAGTGCAATTATGTGAAATATACCTTAAAGAGATCTGGTAACATTTCTAATAATCCAAGAAATATCTGTAAGACTAGTCATTTTGGTGAGTAAATTTCTCACTTTTTATGAAAATAGGACCAGTCCCCAACTATTTTTTTTGGTTATTTTTCCACCCTTAAATGGTGTTTAACTGACCGATGGCTTATTTACTGTGGTGGAGCTAGAGGCTGGAAGGGGCTTTGAGGGTGGCTTGGCCAGGCAAGCTTCCTCGACCTGGGTGCTCAGGTTGTGCTGAGTCAGGTTTTGAATAAATCCTTGGATGGAGACAGCACAACCTTTCTGGGAAGCACGTTCCGGTGTTTTACTATCTCTTTTTTTCTCCTTTTTCCTCATGTATTTTTATTTCTCCGTGTTTGGATGCTGCAATGCAGGTGTTTGAGGCTGAGACCAACTGGTGCGTTCACCCTTGAGCATTACTAGTGCAGACCAGTAAGCCAAGCTGATTTTTAAGTTAGGCACGATGTGTGCTGCCACCAGCCACCAAGCCTGGCACTTGCAAGAAACCTGTTCACCAGCCCAATTTGTCCACAGAGACCTAGAGCTCGAGGCATGCTTTCATCGCTCACGATGTCGAGCCGAAGCCTATAAGGGAAAGTAACAGCTATTTACGCTGTGCCTGTGCTTCCAGGGCTTGAAATGGTCCCGAAAACGAGCAGAAAAAAAACAAAAACAAACAAACAAACAAACAAAAAACCGCGGCCCCGGGAGCTGCTCGCCGAGCTCTCCTCGGGGCGGGCCGCAGCGCGCCGCTCCCGCCCAGCCCAGCCCGGCCTCGAGGAGGCTCCCGCTGCCAAAGCAAAAAAAAAAATAAATAAAAATGGTGGAGGCCTGGTACATGGACGAGTCCCAGGAGGACCAGCGGGCGCCCCACAGGCTGCAGCCCAACCGCGCCGTCAGCCTGGAGCAGCTGCGCCTCCTCGGCGTCACCTATCGCAAAGTAAGAGCCGGGGCCCCCCCACCCCGAGCGGGACGCGGCTGAGCGAGGCCCCGGCGCCGCGCCTAAAATGGCGCCGGGCCCCCGGCGCTGAGGCGGCAGCCGGGGGGGGTCGCCCTAATGCCGCCGCTCCCCTTCTCCTCACGCAGTGCAGGCACCAGGAGTCTGAGGTCTGTGTCGGTGCTGAGGGCTCTTCTGAAGCACAGCGCCAGCCGTGCTGGGCCGTGTGGTGGTCGTGCAAGAGCCCCCCTTTCCTGCGTGCATCAGGCAGAAGGGCTGCGTGACAGGGAATTTCTGTCACAAACTACAAATCGGGCATGCCTCAGCTATAAAGCGCGTTCATTAAGAGCTCGTGATTTTCTCTCCCCTGTAATCGCACCTCAGGGGCTTGAGGAGTGCAGCACAAGCGGTGCTGCAGAATTGGGAGTACCTCGGGGGGGCAGGGACATACGTTGTTGGCCTTTGAAGTGTGCTGCATGCTGTGTGAGGTAGGGACATGCTGCAAGAGTCAGTAAACCGTGGAAAATCCCGCAGTTATGAAACCTCAGGTAACTTTCCATTTCCCTGCTTTTAGTAGCTCTCCCACTTTCAGAAATCTGGCATCTGAGCAGAAAAAGTGGAGTGTATCCAAGGCAATTTATTAATACATTTCTGGCATAATCAGCAAAGACCCCAAAGTTACTAATTTCTAATTTAATCTTATTTATTGGTGCTATGCTGCTGCTCTTTTGTGTATGACAATAACTTTGTGTGCTTGGAAGCAAGTCATGCCAAGTGGGGAAGTGGTGCTGAAAGCAGCTGGCGTGTCTGCCAGCATCTCCAAACCTCAGAAACTGGGATGCAGAGGTAGCAGGAAGGCCTCCCAGATTATTTCTGTGTGAAGGTGGACAGGATATAGGTAAATCAAATGAATCTGGCCCTTGAATGATATTAAGGTTGTAAAAGCAATGTGAGAAGGCAAGTATAGTTTTCTTCAGGGGTAAGTCCATATGGGATGTCCATGCTGATTTCAGAAGCTTTTTTCTCCTTTTCTTTAATCATTCTTGGTTTTCCCCCATGATAACCAAAGAGTAACTCTGTTGGACTTGTTAGTATCTGGTATATCATTTGGCATGCAGTAGTTGTACACTCATGCATTGAACTTTCAATCTTGGAAGGTAGTGGTACGTGTCTTGTGTACCTATGAGAAGCTAACTTAGCTACCCACTGGTGTTATTTGTCTCTCCACTGACATTCTCAACAACTTTGTTTTTTCCTGATTAATAACTTGAATTGTGTCTTAAGCGATTGTCTGAATTCATTTTTTTCTGCCTATTTTTCAGTTGGATGCTGATAACTATGAGACTGATCCATGTCTGAAAGAGATTCGGAAAGCGGAAAATTATTCTTGGATGGATATAATAACTATACATAAAGACAAGCTTCCAAATTACGAAGAAAAGGTATGTAAGCTTTTGCTTTGAATGAAGATTTGTATTCTGAAGTCCATTGCTAGTGTGTGCAGCCAGCTTCGTAATACACATTCATTGTGAGCAGAGTCTCAGGGGTGAGATTTCCATGTTTAAAATACATTCTGTTCAGAAGTCCTTAACTTAAAAAAAAAAAAAAAAAAAAAAAAAGTTTTGATACTGATTTTCAAATGGGAGGGGAGGGTGGGGGAGATAGGCTTTTTGCTTCTTAGATTGGCTTCGAAGTTTTTTAGGTTAGTTCCCATGACTGTGTCATTTTGAACATAAGGTTCCTACAAGTAGAGCCCTGTAGATATGGACCTGACTTCAGAGAGACTAACAAACTGGGATGAAGGCAGGTTGTTGCCAGCTCTGCACAAGATTTGAAGGCCAAAACATCCTAATGGCTGTTGCAAAATTCATCTTTTCAAAGGAACATATCGTGGAATTTGAGGGATACATTCTCCTTACAAGAAGATTTGTTAACTTGGGCGGCTAACAGCGTGGCTATTTCAAAAAAGCTGAATACGAACAGTGCCAGGCTCTGAGATGAGCCTTCTAAAAGGAATGTTCTCCCTGCCCCAGGGTGTTGGACTGCTGTTCTGGCCTGAATACAACAACCTGGTGGCATTTCCATATTTTCATTCAATTTTTGTCCATTTACCAGTTTAAGTGCATTGTGTTACACTGGCATTAAATTTTTTTACAAGGTGAATTAGGTTGTAACTCAAGTATCCTGTGTGAGCTCAACCTGATACACAGATAAGCCTTTACTCACTGGGAACGTGGACTTTTGCACATTTTGCTGTGCTGAATCAGTAAAGGCTGAGGTCTGTTTCAGGCCCACCTGCTCTAGCATGGCTAAACAGCATCCAGAACTAAACAGATGATGTTATCTGGTATAGAACATTTAAAGCATGTTTAGAAGCATCCACAGACTGTCTCTGGCTGATTGGATTGGCTGTTTTAATCCTATTGGTCTCATCTGTCAGTTAAATCACTGCATAGTTAGAAAGCCTTTGTCTGCTTTGCCAAATGTTTCAGCCATGTTTTTTAGCAGTGATTCTGTGTTCAGTAGTTTTAAAAGATATCTGCTATCCCTAGATAAAAACATTTTATGAAGAACATTTACACCTAGACGATGAAATTCGCTACATCTTAGATGGATCTGGCTATTTTGATGTTCGAGACAAGGATGACAAATGGATCCGAATTTCCATGGAGAAAGGAGACATGATAACCCTCCCTGCTGGCATATATCACCGATTTACGCTGGATGAGAATGTATGTTACTATAGTTTACCGTAAGTTTTGATGACAAATGTCTGTGAGTGTATATCTTATTAGTAACTGCATGCCCTGAGACTTTGCAGTTCATTAGCAAAGCATATTAAATATGAAGTAGGAATATGAAAAATACTAAATAATTCACAGCATCTGAACCTTTCATCTCCAGGTCACAAATCCAGCTTCATCTCATCAGCTGTAACTGCAAGTCATTGCCACGTGATACCCATAGTGTATTTTGTGTGACAGTGGTGTCATAGCCAGGCCCTGCCTGCAGCGAGATTGCCCCTACTGCCACTTGTGGCATGGAGATGGATCCTTCTGTGTTGTCTTGTTGGGTGTCTTTGTATGGAGAGACAGAGCATACCTGTCTAGATCAGTGGCATTCTTTATACGTGCTAAATTCACCTTCAGGGAAAGAATGATTTAAGGGTCCAGAGCCACTACATGCAGCTGGCGTATGCCAGACTGAACGCTTGCTTCACAGGAGGTGACCTGCTTTTGGAGAGTATTTTTGGCAACAGGACTGTGAGATTGAGAGTCCTGAGCTGTGTGCCTGCCCTTGTGGACTTCTACATGTAGATTTTTAATCTCAGCATTAGCCCTAGAAAAAGGGGAAATGTGTGTCATTGTCTCCTGTGTAGCAAGATCCCATCTCTGGCATGGTCCTGACTGTGATATAATTTTGAATCAGCTGCCCAGGTAGCAGTTAATGTCTATGAAAAAAAAATAAAAACATACTTTAGTGAAAAACCCAGCTTCTCATGTCTACATTTTGAGATCCACAATGAATCAGCTACAAACATTATTTTAAGGCTTTTTCATTACATACACAGAATGTAATGGGTTATGGGTTGAATCCACATTTATGTCCACTTCAGGAACTTCAGTCCAGAAATGGAATCTTCAAAGTCTCACATAAATTCTTTAGGTACTTCTAGACCTTTGGGTTTTGCAGCTAAGTTCTTTAGGTACCTAACTTTGTTCTTGACATTGCTGAGCATGTAGGTACAGGATAAGCACTTTGCAGTGTTTACAAAATAGTTAGGGCCTAAGCCTGTAGAATATTTGGTAGTAGAGAAGAGGAGAGTTCCCCATAACTCAGTGTTTGGAGCACTTATGCAGGATGTAAAACGCCGTTCTCTGCTGCCACAGCTGCACCTTCTCACCTGGCATACTTTTGGCTAGCTGGTGGCGAGGGCTATTACTTTTTCTTTTGAAATCTGGAGATTTTTCATGTTCCATACATAATGGGTTTTTATTTTTTGGCTAGTTTCTGTATTCCCCATTCAGCTCTTATGGCCCTCACTTGGAAGCTTGTGATATTCCTCAGGCCCCCAGTGATCTTGTGTCTTCTGCTTGTTGTTGTTTAACTAAGCAAGTAGGAATTAGATGCTGTACTGCTCAGTATTGTGGATCCAGTGCAAAATGATCTGCATAAGACAGGATTTATCTGGTTTCTTTGAAACAGGGAGAAGTACTGTTTGCCTGGCCTGGAGGCACTGGTTGTGACACAGGAGATCACTGCATAAGTGCAAAATCCCCTTGCTGCAGTAGCTGGCAGCAGAAACAACAGCATAATGCTACAATATTCTGGAACATGTGAAGCTTTCAGTCCGTCTTGAAACAGTTTCAAAAACCGCTGCAGAAGTGCAAATGAAACCATTAACTTCAGAATTATGATCCCATGGAAAGGAGTTCTTACGTTACTTGTGGCTTCTTGTTCTTTGACAGAATTACGTGAAGGCAATGAGGCTGTTCGTTGGAGAACCAGTCTGGACAGCATACAACAGACCAGCTGATGATTTTCCTGCTCGGAAACAGTATATGAAGTTTTTGACTGGAGAAGCACAGTAATGGTGTCTGCGACCTGACAGGTGGAGCAGCCTTGAAGCCAATCGGAATAAATGTGATTTTTCAACCGGCTACACTACTGGTTGCATATACACTGGAATCACAAAATCATAGACAAATTTAGGCTGAAAGGTCATCTGGAGGCCACTTAGTCCGTTCCCCTTTGAAGTACAAGGCCAACTTCAAAATTAAACCAGGTTGCTCAGGCTCCTG
Organism: Aythya ferina; assembly: GCF_964211825.1. Classification (NCBI taxonomy): domain Eukaryota; kingdom Metazoa; phylum Chordata; class Aves; order Anseriformes; family Anatidae; genus Aythya; species Aythya ferina. Next base: position 101,204,084 of record NC_140298.1, on the reverse strand, counting down.
AGTTTTGAAAGCCTCCGGTGCAGGAGACTCCACAGGCTGGCCAGGTACTTGCTCCATTGCTTAGCCGCTCTTGTGGCCTCACAATTTCTCTTCATGTCCAAATCCCTTGACACCGCGAGTGGTTGTTATCTCTCACCCTGAGAAGAATCTGGCTTGGAGTTCTCTGCACTCCCTTCTCTAGTGGCAAAATACAATTAGGTCTTCCCTTAGTCCTCTCCAGGCTAGACAAACAAGTGTCCTAAACTGGACTTTTGGCAGTCCAAGTTGTTAGTGATGATATAAACTATGATTTGTCCTGGCTCTGACTACTGAGGAATGTCACTTGTAGCCAGCTTAGTCAAACAGAAACAACTGGCTATTCCTAGCCTGATGGTCCACAAGTTTTTCACCTACTTTGTAGCTCGTATTCCCAGTCTGAGTACAACGCTACTGTGGGAAACTGTTGAAAGCCTTGCTGTATGCAAGGTAACTGCCATCCACTGTTTCCCCTCTGCAACAGAGCCATTTATTTCCTCCTAGACGGCAGTCGGGATGGTCAAGCAGAATGTGCCTTTGGTAAATTGGTGTTGACCAACTATTCCCAGTTCCTTATATTTCGTGTGCCTGGAATGGCTTATTCCATAATTTGCAGAAATATGGATGGCCAGCGTCTTGTTCCCCAGATCCTCTTTCTCTCCTTTTTGAAGATGTCTGTAACATTTGCCTTTTTCTGGCCAAAAAGATTTCTGTGATCTCTTTAATGATGGCAGCCTTCTGGTAACATTAGCCAGTTGCATTTACAGTAGCTCGGGAATCCATTTTCTAACCTTTTTTTTCCTGATGTTTCTGGCAGGTAGAGTTGGGAGAGGTGGGCTACATTAATATTCATTCTGCTCTGAATCCATGCTAATGAACTATGTAGGATTCTAGTTTTAATTAAAGAAAATAAACCCAACTTCATTCTTGTCTAAAAATGTTCACAAGATAAATTTGCATAATCGGCATTTTAGTATGCAGCTTCCCTAGCTCAGGCCTGGTACGTAAAGCTTTGGTTTTCTTTTGGCAAAATGTAGCAATTTGCTCCCATGAGTTATTAATAAAATTAATTTGACTTCAGTATGGTTGCTTTTTTTTTTTTTCTTCCATTTTTTTTTTCTGCTGCAGACATTAAGGATACGTTGAGCAATGGTGTTACTGCTGTAATTTTTAACCAGCTTTTATTCCTTGTTCTGCTGCTGACCTGTTCTGTAACCAGACAAAGCACTAAGTGCGTGCCTCAGTTTCTTTAGCTGTGAAATAAAGAAGATACATGAACTTAAACGTGCTGGCCCAGTTTTCAGTAAGTGCCTTGCAGTTACTCCAGGCATGCTGCTCCTCAGCAGTGGGTACAGAAACATTTTGGTATGAATTTGCTCCTTGCAGTGAGTCAGCTGTGCAGATTGTGGTGTGTGCTTCAGCTCCCAGAGGATGATGAGAGCACAGATTCTGCACTGCCTGCAGCCTGTGTGCCAATTTAAGCCATATGCAGTACAAACTCCTGTCTTGCAGTTGCTCATATAAACAGGACTCAAGCAAGATGAGACTTGGGGTTATGTAAATTTTCATAAGGTAGTACAAAGGAGAAAATTAATTGAACTTTCCCGCTGTTTGTAAGTACAGGTCTGCTAAACATCCCTTCTTTAGCAAGCAATCTTTTCTTTATCTTGCAGGAGCATTACGTACAATAATGGCTAGGTCTAGAAGTGTCTCTGAAAACAAAGTTGTGGTTTTGAAGTGAAGCTGTACCAGCTTTTATCTTAAAAGGTGTAAACAGCAAGAAAAAAGGGCATATAGTTCCTGTCTCCCAGTATTGGATTGCAAGGTCACTGCTGAGGCAGGCACACACCTGATCATAAATTCTGCAGGTGCTGGACTCAGTCTGTGGCAGTAGGGTGCAGGCACAACCCACGTTTGCGAAATGAGAGCCCGCAGAGAGCTTAGCTCAGCCTGCATTAGCTTTTGTGCTGTGGTTTGTAAGCCTGGCTGAAAATCAGAGTTACCAGCAAACATCAGGTATAACTGTGGTCAGGTTCTTCAGGTAAGCCTGCATGGATGCTGTGCTGTGCCCACCGGATCAGGGATTTGTATGCCATGTCCATGGCAGCAGCACTGCAACATCCTCTTATGCAGCACCAAATGCACAGGGGCATCCCAGTCCCAGTACAAATTTATGGGATTTTTCAAGGTACAGCTACAGGATTAAGTGACAGTTACCACCTGCAACAAGTTTTATTTATTTGACTTCTATGCCACAGAAAATGGTACTTCTGCATGTGCAGGAAAATGACTGCTTTTTCCTGGTGCTGCTGTCAGTCTGTGGAATCCAATATAATTCATCTTTTCCTTTGTTTTCTTTTGTACCAGAAGTCAACACAAATCTATTAATTCCTCCTCCTTCTCCCATGGGCCTCTCTGCTTTGATTCTCTTTCTTTTGCTCTTTGTGCAAAAAGAGAAATGGAAGCTGTGGAGCTGAGGAGCTCTGTGCTCAGCACCATCATCCGGGCCCGGTCAGACTGAGGGAGCCACCAGGAAGGGAGCCCAGGTGATGTTCTCTGCTTGTGGGAGATTTACGGCTTGGAGGCAGCAAGGAGGGGATAGATACAGGAAAGAAGCTGCCCACAGCAATTGCTTTCGGCATCTCGCTGATGTAGAATGTGACCTCGGAAACAGGACTGAACCACCTTGTTTTGTTGCCTCTCCGGAGGAATATATACCCCTGGTACAGCTCCCATCTCCGGGCTGTCAAGAATAACACACGATAACACCGCTGAGCATCATTCATCATTTTCATAGCACAATGCATTCTGCTGCTGAGAGGTGGCAGTGACTGCGAGGGTCTTGCTGTGAATGCTTTTAAATGCGTGCCCTTTAGTGCTATAGGTGTTCTTGAAGGGTTGAAAGCATTACTATCCACAAGCATTTTTGTCAGCCAGGAAAAAAAGCAATTTGGAGGCAGTATAAATACTCGGTGAAGAGCTTGCGTGGGAGATTGCACTGGAGGAAAACAGCTGGACAGAGAAAATGTTAATATTAATAGGAAAAGCCCCAAGGAGCGGAGAGAGAACATACGATTCTGTCACATATCTAAAAGCAAGAAGTGAAATCGATACTTTTTGGTCCAAAAACATGAGTCTGTTTTGCTGCAGCCAGTGGAAAACCTCAGTGCATTGATGTAATATTAAAATTTATGTAAGTGGTTCAGCAATATCACGTTGGCACCGTTAACTCAGACAAGGGGAATATTTCAACTTCTCCAGGATTAGAGTTTAAAAAAAAAGATGATAATGGAGAAATGGTGCTGAATTGAAGGGTTTGAAGGTAGCTTTTTGAATACCTGTGTATTATTTTTCACATTAATGCAGCTTGTTCCCAAGTGCTGTGTACCTCACTTTCTCGTGACTGTCCTGGGAGAGCAGTGCCCTTGTTTTCTGCAAGTGGACTCAGAATGGTGGATGGTCAGTGGGCTTTTTAATGGACCAAGTGAACAAACAGGTGGCTGACAAACTCTGTGACCTTGCCCTCCTTTGTTAGCTGTCCTGGGTAAGTGTCTTTGGCAGGGGATCCCCTCGGGGAAGCTGATTGCCTTAGCACCAAGGTGTTTCACAGCCAGTCAGCAGCCTCAGGTGCCTGTGTGTGCTGTGTGCAGGTGCCTACAAATGAGATCCTCCAGATCTGGCTGAGGGAGATGCCGAGGGAAAGGGGTGAAGCAGCCGTGGCTGTGGAGCGCAGGGATCATGCCGCTTCCCCGTGGCTGGGGGCCTGTAGCTGCCTGTCTGGGCTGCTGAACTCAACGAGTCAAAGCCTTTGTGCTTTCAGAGCACTGTGTCTGAATGTCCTGCTGGCAGAACAGGTGCTCTCCTGCCTGGTTTCTGCCTCCAGGATTTAGCTTGAGCTAAAAACTTATTGGAAGGGACAGTTTCATGACAAAGGGAATCGTTTAATATCAGCTGGCAGAGACCAATGCACATAAAGACTGAAGTGGCAGCTGAGTGCCACTTTGAAGAATGTCCCTTGTTGCCAAATGGTAAATTTAGGGGTTTGGTCAGACAGAAGCCGGGAACCCTTCCTGTGCTATGCTCAGAAATTACATCATCTCTTTGGGATTTTGTCCTGTGAAAATGACAGAAATTCGGACTCCCTTCCCTCTCCCCAGAACAGGGTCACTGCCGGGTGTCTTCTGTTTCCTGAAACCAAATAAACACCAACACATCAGGGAATGAATTAGTGTTACAATTAAATATTCCTGGCTCAAAGAGCCATATTTGATCTGAATTGCTGCATTCATTGTGACTTTACAGCTTGAATCCCAAAACATTTTGTGTGTTTGCAAAAATGTACTCTGCTCTACCTGCAGCTTGAAAAACCCATGATTTTATACAATGTAGTCACTAGCTCTCCTTTTCTGTTAACTGTACTAATGCCCAGGTAAGACAAAGAGACAAAACTTCGAAAATTAAAATGCTTGGGTAAATATTCAGCAGCTAAAGGGAGGGGGACATATTTTGCTGCCGGTTTCTCCTGCTGTAGCTCTCTGTGGGTTACCTCCACTGATTTTGAGAAGTCCCCTGCCTTTTGATCATCTTTTGTGCTTTTTGTCAAGATACCAATAAATAACTGTGGTGCCTGTCAGCGAGCCACATCGACTGGTAAAAAATTAGACTGAGTCTGCTCCTTGTGTTTTGGGTGGTGGCTCTGTGTGACCCGCAGTTAGTGGCCACGGCGACAGCAGCCACTCTGCGCTCTAAATCCCGATTTTCCCTGTGGTCACAGGTAGTCCAGCCTGAAGGATTTGGATCTGGGCTTATTTTTTCTCTGTTTTACCAATGGTTCAGGCAACTTAACACCAATCTGCTGTTAGTGAGTGGGAGGGAAGCTGCTGGCGGTGATGCTGGGGTCAGGAGGCAGCCCTGGTGTTGCCAGGCTGGGGCTCGGTCCCGTTGCCTACCCCTGGCGTGTGGTGTGCCAGCACCTGCTCAGCCCCTCTGCTGTATGATAGATGCTTTAAAAGCAGCTCAAGTCATTCTATTCCACAGCTTTTAACTTCGGTATTTTCGGTTCAGCACTGACAGTTTTGACAATTTTTCAAAGTCAGCCAGGAACCTCCTCCCTCCTTCACTCCCTGCCTCAGCTAAATAACATCCCATTTTTTTTCCCCTCTCTTTGTGGGTAAATTGCAGGCTGTTGCTGGCTTTCAGATGGACTTTTTAATGCCGAGCACTCTCATACATAACAGAAGTATCTGCAAATATTTCCAAAGGTAGGTAGGACAGATTGATTCAGAGCACCATGGATAAGGCAATAGCTGGATTCTCCCACCCACCCCAATCTCTCTTTTCCTCACCAACACCAAGACTGTGACCGTCTCACACACCTGCTGAAGATGTGTGATTCCCAAGCCAATTTGTAGAAATAAGCAGAAAAGCAGCTTTCCAGCAGCTTGTCTTCAAGTCAGTGCCAGTGCTTTTTTACATTCAGTACTTCAGAACTGCTGTCCATGTGCTAAAATCATAAAGATTTTAGCACATGGCTACTGTGTAAAGATCCTCATTGGTAAAATCCATTTTTATAATGTTCTATCAGGAGGGCAGAAAGCAGGGAAGAAAGGGAAGGTGGCCTCTTCCTTTGAGCTCATATAGGTGTGAGCTTAGGGACAGAAACCACCTTGTTCCAACATCTAGAGTTTCCTTGGCCTTTGCTCATGACAGCAGCAATCTTGGTGGTTTCTCTCTGAGCAGCCTGAGAGGATGAGTCTGGCTGCTGTGGTTCCACCTATTTGCAATAAATTTCTATCTGTATTTTATGTTTCAGGCTTGTTTTCAGCACACTGCTTGGATTGATTGCATGGTGAAGCAGAGAAGGAATACAAACTTTGCACTACAGCTAAATCTGACTGGAGATGGGGTGCTGAGCACCTGGCAGACATCTGTTGGAGGACTGCAGTGCACGTGATTGATGAAGCACATTAGCTGACATACGAGTAAGACAGACATAACTTACCTGGTCACAGCCCACTTATTCCCCTCTGATTTGATCTGGGAGACACCTGCAGCAAAGGCTTCAGAAAAGGATTGGCTGCCTACCACTTCTTAAACTACGATAATGCATGAAACTTTGCAGCCCATCCAGGTGGGTGGTTACTCCTGGTACATCCTCGTTTTGTTACTCTCAGGATGAACGTCAAGCTGCAGAAGGTTTTTGCTGCCTTGGTCAGTTTTTCAGCCAGGTCAGGAGCTCAGCCAGCTTGTGCAGAACCGCATGAGTGCTCACGCTGACATGAAGGATGGGGTAGGTGGAGGACCGCGCATCCTTCCCTGTATGCTGGCTGAAGTCCACCGTGGAGCCTGAGTGCTTGGGCACGTCTGCACCTGTGTTTGGGGGAATATTTAACGTGGCCTCTCTGAAAACTGAGGCACTAGGAAAATAAAAGTAAGCAGCTGCTTGGAGGACGCCAGCATCACCTGAACTGCAGTTAGGTATGAGGAATGGCAGAGAGCTGCTGAAGTGCTTTTGAGGCTCAGGGTCTCTGTGCATAATGTAATTATCTGAATGCCTGAAGTACAGCATATTTGCTTCTTTTTTTAATAAAAGAGGAAATTTAAATGCAAAACTTCTGTTAAGGCACATTAAGCTTTAAGACTCGAATACAACAATCATCTCATTCAGGCTCTACTCTCTGCAGCTTTTCTCACTTAGCCAGATGACACATGCCTGCTGTGTTTTAGAACTGAGCGCTGCCCTCATTTACACCAGGAACCCTCATTAAATTCAGCTGAATTCATTGAATTTAACAGGATTGCCTGGTGTAATTAATGTTTTGAGGACAATTTTTTTTTCCTTAGCTTTAATGCTTTAACACCATACACAGCATTTAGATGTGTAGTTGTCTGAACACAGGAAATTCAAACACTTCTATATATGTTAAGCCCAAGCCATCCAGTGACATTGACACCATTTCTTGCATTTTTATAAACATTTAACAATTTGCATAAATCCTGCAGTGATGATATGCCTTTGCATTTAAATTTTAATTATTCTGCAAGTCTACCAGGATGTCACTTGTTTAATGGCTCACTGAGCTTGGAGGTCACCCAGTCCAAGTCTCCTCTACTGATGTTTTTATTCAAGTAAAAGCTTCTGCTAATGAGAACACAGCAAACATACTGAAATGTATGAATGTCATATGTATGAATTAGAAATTAGAGAAACTTAGAGAACAGGGGATTATGTTTTCATGGTGTTTCTGTTTTAATGATTATTTGACTGACTAGGACCGTAAATTCTTGTTCTCTGCTGATCTGGACACAGGTTTTCATTTACACATGCAGTGAGTGTAAGGGACTGCTGAATCAAAAAAGAAACCATTTTTTTCCTGGACTGTAGAGCTGGATGGCTTCCGTGTTCTGGGTGATGATGACTCCAGCTAATTTCATTTAGAATTAGGAAAGACAAATCAAGCTTCCTGAAAGCATCTTTCGGAGTTGCAGAGGTGAGTAGATCAGACAACAATGGAACGAGACAGCTGACCTTAAGCAAAAAGCATGGGAATCTCTGCTATATGTTATTAATTTATGTATCATTATAAATTTATTTAACTGGACTCATTCAGTGCTCTCAAAACCTTCAAATATGAGGAAGTTTATGTACCAGGATCCCTCCCTATCTGCTAAGAAATCCCCCACACAAGAAAAAGTGACCTATGTTGGAGAAAACACTAAAATTACTTATAATGAGTAACTATTGGATCAGATTAAGAGTTGTGAAATCCTGAAAACGACACTGATTTCAACTCTGTTATACAACTTGAACTAAGAATTTGTCCAATTACTCTTAAAACTTCATCTAAAATTATAAAAATATTTAAATTAAATGTAAAAGCTAATAAAGAGTAATGCAGAAATAACTTTTTATTTCACTGTATTTTAATGCTTCCTAAAGATAGGTAAATGGTGCTTAAGCCCACTTGAAAGAGGAGGTGCTGAATCTTTCATTGTTGTTAATACTGGTATCTTAGGACAAGTCTACCCAGGTGCTGCACAAGTTTAATTCAGACTCAGCTATGGAACCTAGAGGCCAAGCCACAGAAATACCAATTTAATTTCTTTCAGTTGATTAGCCACTCAGCCACTGATTTGTATGTACATTTGTACAATAATAAATAAAAATATGTATAAATAAAATATATACAAAAAATAAAAAATGTACAATATACTGCAAGAAAGGAACAAATTCTATGGAGCCAGGCTCTGTTCAGTAGCAGCCAATGCCAGGACAAAAGGCACAAATTGGAACAAAAGAGGTTCTGTTTAAATATCAGGAAACACTTCTTCACTGTGTGGGTGACAGAGCACTGGCACAGGTTGCCCAGGGGTGTTGTGGAGTCTCCTTACCTGGAGATCTTCAAAAGCCACCTGCTTGAGCTGAGATGCTGCACAGATGATCTTCAGAGGTCCTTTCTAAGAACAACCATTCTGTGACTTTGTATGGTGGTTTTCTAGCAACCTCATTTGAGAGCAGTGGACATACAAAAGTCTAGTAGTGTCAGTATTCTGATTAGGGGAAGTAAGATACACACAATAAAAGCAACTGAATAAATGTGCATTCAGAATTTCTATAACACACTGATATTCTGTCAGTAAATTTAGCTGATGAAATTATCTCAGATCATTTACTCGCTAATTACTGAAAAACACTAACAGTCATCAAGACAAATAAGGTCAAATGCATTTTTTCTTATAAAAGGAAGCACTGGAGTAACTGAGTGTTTGTATATATATATGCACATATGTACTGTAATGAGAAATAACTAGACAGGAACAGACTTGCAGGGATAAAGCTGGCTTTAGGTCAGCACAAAATCTTCACAGTGATAGGGCTGTTAGAGACAACACAGATTCTGTAGGAATGCCACTGACTATTTATAACTGGATAGATTTTATTTTACATTTACACATTAGCAAGAAGTATATACAACTTTTAAAATCAGCTTTGCAGGAGAAAATTAGTTGGAAATGATCTATCCTAACTTGAGACACTGAGTATTAAAGCTATCACCCTCTTTGATAGCTACAGCCTCTAAAAGGGCCTGCTTCTTCTGCATACTGCGAGATGACTCCAGTTCATACATAGTTGTCAGGTTGAAGAGAACACTCTCATGCAGATAGTGCTTGGGGTCCTGCTGAACCATTCCTTCCAACTGGCGAAGGGAATCCTTGAGTTTTCCCAGATAAAGAAGACAAACAGCAGCATTGTTATTAGCCTAGAGAAAAAATATATCATAAATGAATGTGTGTATATATATATATATATTTACAAGTGATGAGTGAGAAAGTAAAAAGGAAATCTAATCATTTACTATGTGCTATGTACTACTATTTTGTGTGCACAAGCAACTAAAATAGATTCTCAGTCACCTAATCCTAACCTTTTCTTCTTTTCTCAAGAGTTATCCTGTGCTAGTAGGACGCGCTGACTTGTAAGAACTCAAACTCTAAAAGATAAGAGTATAAAATGTAATATAAATAGTATAGAACATTAGATAGTTAAGTGGGAAAATGAATCAGATTTCAAAAACTACATAAGCTTCTGCATACTGTCTTTTTTTTTTTTTTTTAAATGACTTCACTGTATCTTCTACAGTGTTTTTCTCTCTGGCTTACGTATAGAAAATCCACACAAGCAACAGGAATAAATTAACCTATCACAAAGGCATCTACAATTTACTTTAAGGAAGTTCAGCAAATAGGGCAGTCTAATACATCTTAAGGTATCAAGTCAAGTGCATTTTCCTCTCCTAACAACAGGTTTTATGAATTAACAAAGGATTCCACCAGTACAAAGTCATATAACTTGTTTAGCTGCAGAATCTGAAAGCTGCAGATAAAGGAATAATACACCCTTTTAAAAAGTCTTTCTCTCTCTCTTCAGGAAACCTTATTGATTTCTCAGAGTTTATAGTACATACTACTTTACAGCCTGCAAAATGATGCAGTTCATGCACTTCTTAAACTCAGTCCCCTCCATTTTTAAGTCGTCTCAAATCAGGCTTTTGGGGATAAGCTGTCTGAGTTCTCAGGGATGCTCCTATATGACCATGCACTGAAAGCTGCCACAGGTACAAATAGCAAAGTAAATAAACAAACAGCTCTTCTTTGATCTCCTTTTGTGATGGGAATCCAAGGCTCTGATGTGCACCATGCTAAAAATGTCATTTCAAAAATGATTATGTTCCTTCAACACTGTGTGAAATCATGTTACTTTTACATATGTTGGCAGCTGCTATTTCTTTTTCTGACATGCATGCCTATACTAAACACAGTGAATGCAAAAAAAAAAAAAAAAAAAAAAAAGCACTTTTGCAAAGATCCCATAAACATAATGATTTGCAATGCCTTCATGCATGTCTAAGTATTCACCAGTTCTTCACTTCCCACCTTTGTATCTTAACCTCACGTATACTAAAAGTTCTTTGGCATACAGGCCACATCTAATTTTTCTATAAAGCTCTGAGCATACTCTGGGTACTTATTAAATACATGTATGAAGGCATTACAAGAATAATTTAGGTGTTCATTATAAATGTAGCAATTTGGAGATTTACCACAGCATTTGATGAGTCGATCCTTAAAATTTCTGTGAAAAATCGATGAGCTTCTGCAAAATTATTCTGACCAAGGTGGAGGAATGCTCTAGAAAGTAAGTGACACATGAATGAGTTCTCCTGGAAAACCCAAGGTGATAATATATTTTAAAAAGAATGGACATCATTTTTTATTTTTCCTATTATAGATGTGAGAGTTTCTGACATTTGTTCTTCACGGTGTAATCTTGAACCAGCAAGGAGACACTGATTTACAGACAAATGGAATGACAACTTGGATCATTTGGCTATTATATATTCTGCCTACCAAAGCAAGAGTCTTCGCTGTGTTTTCATTAATTTAAATGTAGATACTCTCTTCCTGGAATTATTTCTCTTTAGGAAATTAGCCATGCTATATCATTTTCAGAGCACTTTTGAATTGTATTTTCTAAATGTATTAGGCAATGTGCTAAACATTACAAAACTGAGCCCCCCATCATGAAACTCAATTACTGCTGTGTTTTCGAGCATTTTTTGAAACTAAAGAGGCAGCAGCTTTCCTAGCAGATCTGACTGTGGGATAACGGCCCCAAATAGCTTCTCCTCTCTTAAGCATTATTTATGCAAATGTATATTCAAAAAGCAGACTGAAAACATACAATGCCTGGTAGAATGAGAAAAAGCTTCATAAAATCAACTGAAGGATCACAATTTCAATGCTGGATAACACGACTGTACCAAGTAATACATATCTCATGGGTCTACATTCCATTCAGTCTCCCTTACAACAGATGTAGTTATATAAAAGACAGAAAGAGAACTTAATTGTGTCAAGGGTAGTTTGATACTCATTATGTATACTTTGAAAAACTATATTTTAAAGATTCATTTAGCCATTAAATTACCTACCTGTTCATTAAAACCATAATCTGGCTCTGTAGTCCATCCAATTTGTGAGTCACTTTTTCAACGTCTTGAAAGTACTTTTCTGCAGTTTTTATGTCTCCAATCTAGACAGCAAAATTGTGAGAAAGTTACCACAATAAGAAGAAAAGAAATCCAGGCTGATTACATCTTCTACAAAGGATAAGAACATGAAAACATGTTGAAGTCCATTATCTAATTGTTTGGTACCAAGACGACTGGGTAACATCTGTTATCAAACAAGGTATCTGAAGAGCCACACTAAGATTACAAAAAAGAACACCACCACCATGTACAGTTTTATCTAGGGCAGTGATTTTCAGCTGTGTTTGTGAAGCACTCATGTACTGTAGAGTAGTGGTGCCACACCTCCTCATTTGGCTCTTTTGTTGTAACTCGCTCCAGAGTTTGTAAAATTAGCTGAAAATGAGAGGTCAGACTTACTTCCAGCAGCACCTGCCTTTCATAAACCCATGATGACTGGGTCTGATCACCTGCTTGCCCTGCAAGTGCTGAGTGTCATCACTCCTTTTCCCACAACATTTCAATTTCCCACAACATTCTCTTCAAGAAACTGGCTGCTCATGGCTTGGACTGGAATACGCTTTGTTGGGTTAAAAACTGGCTGGATAGCTGGGCCCAAAGAGTTGTGGTGAATGGAGTCAAATCCAGTTGGAGGCTGGTCACTAGTGGCATTCCCCAGGGCTTGGTACTGGGGCCAGTTCTCTTCAATATCTTTATCGATGATCTGGATGAGGGGATCGACTGCACCCTCAGTAAGTTTGCAGATGACACCAAGTTAGGTGCGTGTCGATCTGCTTGAGGGTAGGAAGGCTCTGCAGAAGGATCTGGATAGGCTGGACCGATCGGCTGAGGTCAACTGCATGAAGTTCAACAAGGCCAAGTGCTGGGTCCTGCACCTGGGGTGCAGTAACCCCAAGCAGAGCTACAGGCTGGGAGATGAGTGGTTGGAAAGCTGCTTGGCGGAGAAGGACCTGGGAGTATTGGTTGATGGTCGGCTGAATATGAGCCAGCAGTGTGCTCAGGTGGCCAAGAAGGCCAACAGCATCCTGGCTTGCATAAGCAGGAGTGTGGCCAGCATGGCGAGGGAAGTGATTGTCCCCCTATACTTGGCTCTGGTGAGGCCGCACCTTGAGTACTGTGTTCAGTTTTGGGCCCCTCGCTACAAAAAGGACATCGAGATGCTTGAGCGGGTTCAGAGAAGGGCAACGAAGCTGGTGAGGGGTCTGGAAAACAAGTCCTAAGAGGAGCAGCTGAGAGAGCTGGGTTTGTTCAGCCTGGAGAAAAGGAGGCTCAGGGGTGACCTTATTGCTCTCTATAGGTACCTCAAGGGAGGCTGTAGCGAGGTGGGGGTTGGTCTGTTCTCCCACGTGCCTGGTGACAGGATGAGGGGGAATGGGCTTAAGTTGTGCCAGGGGAGTTTTAGGTTGGATGTTAGGAAGAACTTCTTTACCGAAAGGGTTGTTAGACATTGGAACAGGCTGCCCAGGGAAGTGGTGGAGTCACCATCCCTGGAGGTCTTTAAAAGACGTTTAGATGTAGAGCTTAGGGATATGTTTTAGTGAAGGACTGGTTACCGTTAGGTCAGAGGTTGGACTAGGTGATCTAGAAGGTCTCTTCCAACCTAGACGATTCTGTGATTCTATGATTCTGTGTTAGTCCACGGAAAATTAAGACAGATGCTCACTGCTCACAAGCAGAAGCTGTCAATAAGCATGAAAACGAGAACACAATAGCCTGGTACTAGCGTAGAACCTGTGCTTAGTCAATTCACAAGGTGTTTCTGGGTTAAAGCCAGAGATCACAGGACAACTTGAACACATCAGACCAAAACGTGTCAGAAAACAGCCCCAACAAATGGGTCACTGTGGGGAGACAGTCCACCTGCAGATTGAAAACTACTGGCTAGTGAATCATGCAGGCTGAAGGAAAGGGATGTGAAAGCTGGCTTAAGGACAAAGAAGTTTTATTGGAAAGGGGACAGAAAGGGGATTCCTAGAAGGAAACAGGTATTTCACCTAAGTGCATGTCACATACATTGCTATCTGAGAAAAGAAAAATATTTTCTCTGAAGAAGGTCCCTTTGGTAAACAAGCTAGCAATTTATGTTTCATAGGAGGATGTGCTCATATTTTTGGCGAGGCTTCCTGGTACAGTGTCTAATTTTAAGATGGAGAGACGGAAGGAGAAGAAAACTCACTACTGGGTAAAATAAATCTATCAAAAGGAAGGAAACTAAACTATTTCAGGAGCATAAAACCATGCAAACCAGGCAGCCTTCAGGTGGGGACCTTCATGAAATCAACTTTTCGTTCAAAACCAGGACTAGCATTACTGAAGATGTTTGTGACAAATGTGTGAAAGTCCCCTTAAAGCTCTCAAATGGTGTATATTACACAACCTCCCTGGAAAACTCATTCCAGAATTCTTAAATACCCTTACTATTAGAAAACACACTCTCCCCTGCTGCATTTTTTATGCCACCTTTTGTTCTATCCATAGTGGTCAGGGAGAATAGTACAACTCCTCTTTTCTAACAGGAGCCTGCAAAACACTGTGCTGTTTGTCTGGGAACATGTTATTTTTCTGAAGTGCTCCTAGGATTTATTTACCACTTTTACCTTTATTTTATTTTATTTTTTTTCAGTATTGTAGAGGGTAAGGTCAGACAGCTTTCCACTTTTGAAATTCTTTAATGTGTTATTTAAATGGCAATTTTGGACAGGTCAGCCAGCAAACAGAGTCTATTAGAAACACACAATAAATACTAGAGACTAAAATGCACTCACTGTTTCTTTATCACATGTGAATTTCTGTTTCAGAGGTCAGGTGATTGCTGGCAGAATTAGAGTGCTTCTTAACATTTCTCTGTGGTAGCCTCTGAATTCTCCATTTCTCTCATCCCCATTTCCCATTTATAGTAAGGAAACAGCTAAAGGCTGGCTGTACATCAGATCTGGGCCTCTTCACTTTCAGTAAGTGTACAATGTTTCTTTTTGATTAAATCATTAGCATAATTTTCTATAGCACCTTTTTTATTCACTAATGTACACATATGCCATTTTAATACTGGTGCTTCGTATTTCCTAGCATTATCACATGGTGAAAGTTTTTTAGTTTTGTCCACTGCCTCTACAATCTGATACAGTTTTAGCTCTCGTTCTAAATGCAACAATTATTCACTATATAGCTGTCAATAGGAACATTACCTAGCATATATAGAACCAAATACATACCTGAAGGAAAATCCTTCCAATTCCACTCAGCAGCTGAGGCTCTTGCTGTGGGTAATATTTGATGACAGAGTGATAAGCATCTACAGCAAGCACATAGTCCTGAGGGGTGAAAAGCACACAACCAGATACTTGAGCGCAGCACCAGATACTTAAGCTCAGGCCTTTATGTAGCCTTCTTTTTAAAGATATATGTAAACAGAATCAAAATAATTGCAACTTGTGAATGGGACAGAATTTCTGCCTATCACTGTAGGCTGTCTATATTATCAGTTATACTGGAACTGCTTAAAACAGGGACCTTCCTTTATTTATTTTGCAACTGGATCATATTCTATTTGTAGCTCAATGCCAGGAGAAAGAATCTCTTTACTTCGTTCTTTCATTTCATTCAAAAAAACCCACATTTACTCTCCTGCATGGATTATGATTTAGGATGAGAATCAAAAGCCTTGCATGTGACTCAGGTGTAGGTAGTGTCACATGTTTAAAGTATATGCATGATTACATAGTTTGTGTTGAGAAGCTTTGGGAACTGTTTGTGCACATGCTTTTAACTTGTGAAAAACACAAAGTAATGTTACGGAAACTAAAACGTCTTCCATGTTTTCAGGTGAAAAACTAGTGGCCAAGGGAAACACATGTAGTGGGTACATCCACAGGGCACAAGGTTGCACTAGTCTCAGCTACAGCTTCTTTGATCAATTCAGAGCAGAGGCAGGGAAAATATGCATTTGTTTATAAAAAACAGGCATTTGCAAAGACAGAAGGCTATGTGCTGTACTGACCTGGTGCTTCCTGGCAGTTTTGCCCTTCACCTTCAAACAAGAACTTGTGGTAGGTGTTCAGAAGCAAAATATATCAAAGAACAATCTTTTAAAATGGCACAGACATCTCGGGATACTCTGTACCATGCCTTTTTTTGTTTTGTTTTGTTACAGTGCTTATTTAACTCATCGCTGATGTGATCCCAGCTACTGCTAAATGTACTTATTCCTCATCTCCTCCTTAGTCTGAGGAGGCTGCATGCCCCAGGTGTAATGTATTTCTTTTTCTGAGATTGTATTTAAAGTGACTGAGCCCTATTTGTCCCAGGCATCAGGTCACTCTTTGGAACATACTAATTTCTTCATATACACAAAAAACTTCAGAAGTCTCTAGAGTCTTAGCTACATATAAGAGCAATTACATAACCTATGATAGTAGAGACTGGCTTAAACAACCCCAGGAGCACTTTGCAGGACTTTTCATTTGCAAGCAACTTGTATATTGCACATGTAACTATTAAATTTGAACATCTAGCATATAGAGTATTCCAACTCTAGTATGCCATGCCATGTCCATGCTCATTAGTTGTAATGGCAAGAGTTCAGAGCAAAGACAACATGCCATACGGGCAACAATATATTTGTTTAAATTCTGATTCATTTAGCATTCACAACTCAAACACGATGTAATTTATACTACCAAAATTCCTCATGAATTTATGACAGGACAAACTCAATTTTCACTGTAACAGCTCTTGCTACAGGACTTGTTTGATCATGAAGTCCAAGAGTGTTAGGTATTGCATAAAATTCATGGAACAAGGCTCCTCTGAACTGGTTGCCCAGCCACACTATATTTATTTAGTTATTTATTTAATTTATTAGCTATTAATCCTTGCAAGAGTATCATTTATAAATAAACAAAAGATTGTCTGTGACTTTGAGTTTTATCCCTTTGCGAATAACAATGTACTTACTGGACAAATAATTTTATTACATCAAATTATAACTTTTGTGCTCAATGTCTTCTATTCTGTAGTCTAAAGCAGTCCTTTTCCTGGTGGTCACTCTCACTTACACTCCAGCTTAGTCCATGTGACAAAGACGTGCAGCAGAACTGTGAGGGACAGGGCTGTTGCACTCACATCCCCCACACAATTCCCTGGAGACCTTGTGGTTAAGTTGAAAGAAAAGTGCTTCTGTCAGCTCAGTATGAACTGACTGAAGGAAAGTCTTGGCCAGCATAAGCTGCACGAGGGGGCACTGTTTGCCCAATTATAACATCACAGGCTGCCTAGCATAGGTAACGAGCCAACCTTGGTAGGAACAAGCAGACAAGTAACATCTTGGAGGTCTGCGCTGCAGGGGCAGGCTTGGCCTAGTCAGGCAAACAAACCCTCTTCCCCTTTTGCATTCCCTATCAAGCATTGTATTATGTATTATGTGCATTATATGTGTATTATAACTAGGAGTATGTAAAGGTTCACACCTCCTAAAATGTGAGAGTAGAGGTGAGGCAGTAAGAGCCTATGCACTGTATTTGAGGATCAGGAAACATATTGCACTTTGTTTCTATGTGATGGTACCTCACACAGCACCTGTGTGCATTTACCCCATGCCCTGCAGTGCCTGTCACAGGAATGGGACCCATTTCTTCTAGGAGATGACAAGAGATAAAGTCATATAGGTCTAAAACCACACCTGAGCACAGGCAAGGCTGGGCCCAGCATGAAACAGTAAAGCGTTATGACAGCATCCAGACTTGCTTCTAAATACAATTTCATATGGTTTAGTGAAGGACTGGTTAGTGTTAGGTCACAGGTTGGACTAGGTGATCTTGGAAGTCTCTTCTAACCTAGACGATTCTGTGATTCTGATTCATCTTGTAATTGCTTCAGTACATGCACATAAAACTTACTGCATGCGGTAAATTTTATATGTGTATACTCCCCCCCACTTATTTATCACAGAAGCACTAGTAGATTTCTGGGGTATCCTGTATACTGCCAGGTGACACAGAAATATGCCACCCATTGTATGTTACAAAAGCACCTTATTTGACAATTCCTTCTGAAGGAGCATATTGTAAAGTACATGATATTTAGTCTTATCTACTGAAGACCAGATTTTAATTCCCTGCTTTGCTACTGGGACATGGTAAAAGAACAATTGTCTGTGAGAATGATAAATGAGAAACCCTCTCAGAAGAGTGGAATCTTGTTTAATACAAGTTTTGGTTGGGATGAGTAAGAAATATTAAGTACTGGCAGTAAAAACAAAACAAAACCAGTCAGCTTGTGATCTTAAGACTTAAAGGTAGGGTTGATATATTATCACAGTCTTTAACTTCTACAAATTGTGACCCTTCAGATTTTCAACACCTTCATAAGAAATCCCAAAAGAAGAATTAAAGTTACACAATTCAGGATACGAATGAGAGTTGGTATTGTTTAATAATTCAGTATTTCTTTAATTACGAAAAAATTCAGAGCTAACATTAGATATAATCATCCAAAAAAATGTTGTCTTAAGCCACTGGATCTGCCTGCACAAAAATGGCAAGTGGGGTTTGTTTTCCCCTGATGCACTGCAGTGTAACTGTATTTCCTTTAATGGTCACTGTATTACACGTTTGTGGTTTTCCCTCCTCACTTTAAGTACTTAAAAATCAGTTATGAGATATTTAGAAATAAACATAAATGATCATGATGTGTAGAATGCGAATATTTGGTTCAGAAACAACAGATTACAAATCAGCTTTAGTTATTACAAACAGTAAAGCTCATGAAGACCGTAATTTGGGAGAAGAGGATGGATAACTCGCCCTTCCTCTCTAGCTCGTGCATTTGAAGAAGGGTTATGAAAGCAGAGATTCACAGCATTATGAATCCAGAGTGTCGTACTGCAGCACAGTTAGGCAAAAGACATGATTCATGCAGTCTTTCTCCTTATGCAACCAAAGTCCTTATGCATCAGTCCCTTGCACCATTAGTACAAGGTGCTAGCTCCTTCTTCAAGTGTAGTTTTAATTGTATTTAGACCCAAATGAAAAACAATTCTAATGCTTTTGTTTTTACTAAGGGCAAGCTCTACAAAAGCTAAAACAACACTGACAAAAAAATCTTACAAAATGCAAAATATGCTCTTAATTAGAGTGCATTTATAATATATATGGAAAGTACTTAAGTATTTATTCCTCAGAGAGGTAAAAGTCTTGTAAGATAATGTCAAAAGCAATTTTAGCTCAGATGAAAAGAACTTTAAAAAGTTCTTAAGACACTTCCATGGTGATTTAGTAAAATGACAGACATTTTGCAATTATATTGTTGAAATGAAGCAATGCACATCATCAGTTGCATTTTAAATGAATGTTCTCTCATGCTGCTATATTCAGGGTACAGTTTCACAGTGACTTAAGCCCACGGTTCTTATAAATGAAAGTCTGTAGCGATGCATGTTAAGTGGTCTCCCCTTTCCTTCCTGCTGTATTTCTACCTCCTCCCTTGAGTTACCCCTTGTTCACACAAAAATGTAAAAGCTGATTCAGTTGCTGTGACCGAGATCCACCATGTCTTTGTTTCTGTCACTTAAAGTCCAATAATGGTGTATGGAGAAGAGCAAGAATATGTTTAAGAAAGGTTGTCCAAGGGAAAGGTGATGAACAGAAAATATACATATAGTCTTACTAGCAGTAAGACTGCCTTAAACTGCTACTGAACTGTAGCAGGCAGAATTCAGTAAAAGAAATGGTCCCAGGGTAAAAGAGACTTATGACTAATTGGTTTCTTGTGCAAGTCTGGTTAAAGCACTTATTTACACCTCATTCGCTACCTTCAAAACAATCTACTCCTCCACCTCAATAATTTAATGAGATGTTCAGCTGTGAAACTAAAGAGGCCATATAATGTATTTAAAAAGACAAAAATCATGAACAGAATTCCTTAGGTCAGATAAGTAACAGAGAAGAGAGATGACAAGAAATAAACCAAACTGAATTTGAGTATAGCTGAATTAGATTTAAAGAGACATAGGTCCAACATCCGTTCAAAGTATTTTTTTTTTTTTATTTTGAAGAGTCAATTCTGACAAGACTATTCCCTAAATACTACTGAAGTTTGCTGGGCAAAGAAACAGGTTAACAAGAATAATATAGTCAGCTTTTGCTTTATACCACTGTTGAATTGTTTTAACTTAAAAAAATAAATTATTATTAATCTACTAATAGCACAAGCTATTCAATTTACCGAATAGTACTTGGGGACCAAATATGACCACATTGCAGTATTTTAAATGTACACTAGATGGCAATGCATGACACTGACTTGGGGAATAATATTTTTTTTTCAAATTATTATATATACTTGAAACACTTGAATAAAACATTTAGTTTTTAAAGTGTTTTACACAACAGCAAAAACAACTGTAGATGTGGAATGTTGTTCAATTAATATAATTGTTCATGAGAGAATTAACAGAAGTGTGTTAAAATTATTTGAAGAAATTGGAATACTCTAGAAGGTGGAGAAGATGATTACAGTTTTCTGTATGTTACAGTGGTCTTAAAATTAGTACATTTATAAATAACCAATACAATTCTTTCAGCAAGGATTTGTCACATAAGCAGAATAAATTAACTTGATGAACTACTCTGATTTTAACTGTAATAAGACTGTGTTTGAAAATCACAGAATCATGGAATGGTTTGGATTGGAAGAGACTTTAAAGATCACCTGGTTCCAATGCCCCTGCCATGGGCAGGGACACCTCCCACCAGCCCAGGTTGCCCAAAGCCCCATCCAGCCTGGCCTTGAACACCTCCAGGGATGGGGCATCCACAGCTTCTCTGGGCAACCTGTTCCAGTGCCTCACCACCCTCTGAGTGAAGAATTTATTCCTTATCTCCCCTCTTTTAGTTTAAAGCCATGACTTCTTGTCTTATCACTACGCCCCCTGACAAAGAGTCCCTCCCCAGCTTTCCTGTAGGCCCACCTTTACGTACTGGAAGGCTGCTGTAAGGTCTTTCTGGAACCTTCTCTTCTCCAGGCTGAACAACCCCAGCTCTCTACTACTCCATATAGGAATATTTCTGAAACTTGTGAGATTCCCAACTGCTCTACAGCCTATGTGCTAAATTCAAGTTTCAAATGGGAGCACTTGTGCATTAACATGCAGTTGCGGGTAGTCTGGAAGTTACTGTGGAAGTGTAAATTTCTAAATTAACAGCAGTGAGGCCCTAAATAAAACTGATCTTAAGAAGCATCTGAGCTGCAGTATTTCTGAGATATCATTTCCAAAAAGTTGATAACTAGTATTCACAAATATGTTGTGCTTCTCTCCACTTGTTTTTTGAAAAAGCAAGTTCCTTAAGAACTGAACCTATGTCAAGTACCTACTTCAAAACAAGTGCTTATTAATTCTTAAAAATACTTCATGGTTTAATGGACAATTATTTCTATTCAGGACAGAATTGTTCTGATCACAACATAATTATGAACAGAAATTTCTGTTTTCCCTAATTCACATAAATAGGGCATTCTGTTTTATATAAAGCAGTATTTGGATAACTGTATGTGATGCATGCTTTCTGAGTTACTACAATATTATGAACAGAGCATCAAGGAGGCCCAGCCTGGGAAGCAGCTTAGTAAACGTCAGGTTTGACATGACCTTCGACAACCAACTAGCAGGGAGCAAGGAGCTCGGCCTGTGAAGGTTATAGTGCTGACAGAATTGCTCTGAGCCTGTTGCTGTTAATTGATTTGTGAAGCACAGTTAAACTCAGCATAACAGCAGTTTTTTGCATGCCTAGAATGGCAATATCCCTATTTCCCTGACTATGAGGTGAATGGCAGGAATTGTCATATTTCTCAAGTTTTCTGATCACAAAGAGAAGCCAGTGTTCCATCAAATGCAGCAAAAAGTGATTAAGGAGTAAGGGGGAAACAAGAGAGAAACAACAAAACAGTGGTAGTTAGGTTTTCCTTTTATTCCTTTCTCTTTTCCCCACCCATTAGTGCGGATTTAAACCTGAAAGAAGCTATCTTACAATTGAGATAGGAAGGATGTATTTAGATGTTCTGGATCTTCATCATATACCAAGCCTATAGTATTCATAATGTGCATACACAGAGCAACATTCTTAGTGCACAGTTTGAAAAAGACAGAGCACATAATTGCTTTTAATTACAGCATTTAGTTAAGTGTTAGAAAAATTCAATTTAAAAATGTAAATTCGGTATTGTTACTGCACGTTCTCCGGGATGATTTGGGGAGAAATAAGTGCAGATATGTTCCCGAAGAACATTACTTCAAATGGTTATCTATTAAATAAGGCATTATTAAGTCTAATTAATTCTTCACTATGCAAAACCTCCGAGTACAGTCAGGTACCCTTATCTATGCACCACTAATTCTCCTGCACTTTCTCTGACATTCTATTCCGGAATATACGGTACCTCTGCAGTTGCTGCCACCCACGTACCTTCATCATTAGCAGACAGTTTGCCATGGAGTACATCACCCGGCCCAGACGTGACCTCCACAGCTGAACAGAGGCTGCAAAATAAGAGCAGCTTGTGAATTTGCACAAATAAATTAGAGGTTCTTTCTTGCCATCAATTATTGGTCCTATGAATTACGATTTTGAAAGATCCACCTCGTTAACACCACTGGGTTTTAGCAGAGAATTTTTAATTCTCTGCTACACTGCACCATCAGACAGAAAATCCTGCATCTCTCCAAGGGAATTACTCAAGCAGTTCTGGGGACCATACACGCTGTAACAACGCAGAGCAACAGACAGCCGCTCAGCTTTGAGCTCAGGCCAAATATTAAACACCAGAAGAAGCAGCCACATATTTTCCAATATAAGAACAAAAGATGCATAAAAAAGATGAGAGTGATAATGAGTATCAATTTTAAAAACATATAATCTACAGGATTAAATGAGATAAACTCAAAAATCAAACACAGCTAATGCCATTTCAGAGCCAAAATGTGCAGGGTCAGAACTGTCTGAGTCTGGGACTATTTCTGCTTGCCTCTGGCTTAGAGCTGTGCTGGAAAAAATCTGCCAAGCCTGTCTGCTTTCCCCATGCTCCCGGAGCTTGCAGGCATTAAAAGCTGCAGCAGCAGATTTTTTTTTTTTTTCTCTTTTGGTTTGCAGACAGACTCCTCATGTTTTAAGAGAATAGTTCACATAGATCCTTATTTTTCTCAATCCATTTCCCTAGATCAATGCTAGAAATATTCCTCTAATCCTCCAAAATAAATGTTAGGAGTATTAATTCAGTACATTTGGAAAATAAATAGGTCTCAGTCAATCAGCTGTCAAGGTCACTGTAATGATTTAAGAAGGAGGGGAGAGGAAAGGGCGAAGAGGCTATTTCAATGAGACTGTGATAACTGAGACCACTCATTTGTATCCATAATGTATGCTATGATGAAAAGCATGGCAGGTCGCACAGATTATTATTTTTTAACACACATAAATGCCATTACAAATAAGAACAGAGTCTGGTGAAATGTCTACTCCCCTTCACTTCCTAAAAACACCTTCACCACTCCCCACCCACAACAACAACAAAAAATCTATGTCAGCATTTCCAAATTACCTTTGTCAAAAGAAGGGGCACCAAGACTGAATCCAGTATGTCATTCACTGTGCCTTAAAATTGTTCATTAATGCTAGCTTTTGTTTTAGGAATTCTCCCTTGACCACACATTGCTAGTGCTGTTAATGGAGAGACTGCTGTAAACACTGAGCAATTATTGTATGCTACATTTTTTCTTTCCTTGGGGGTGTCTGTAAAACCTGGACATAATTAAATAAATCTCTTCTTACTCTCCTTTATTATTTCACTTGTGCTTATCTCCCTGTTTGCATGTCCCCCTAGTTTGGTAACCATGTTCAATTTTTCAGGATCTTACCAAGGACTTAGGTAACAACAAATGAGATGCTGATTTCTGCAGTGGAGACATCTAGGTTTCCTGCTCACAATCCAGCAGCACCAGCCACAATACTTAAAAAGGATTGCAAAGCAGACACACCAGATGTCTTCAGTCAGTGCTATAACTAAACAGGAACTGGCTCTGACCTTGAAATTGGGTAGGCCTGTGGATGAGGCTTCTTAGTGCTGGCAGAAAGGGGTTAAAGGAAACCTGCAAAGCCGTAAACAAAATTGAAAACCCAACACCGGATCATTATGTGATGCCTGAAAAATGCCTGAAAACCACTTGCTCGCATTCTAAGCATTCAGTTTTGCTATTTGTCAAGGACTGTACTCCATACTGCCAGCCATTTTAATACAAACACTGTGCACTAAATTGCAGAATTGGCATCTTCTAGAATGCATTGCCAGGTAAGTGATGCTACAATTCTTCTCCTGTTGAAAAACTGGCAGGTGAGGTGCTCTGTTTCAGATTAGAGGAGATGTACATGATGAGTTGACTTGCGTGGCACCTTCTTACACCAGCAATAAGGAAATTACTTACTAGGCATAATCCCCATAATGAATTATGTCTGTCTTCAAATAAAGTTAATAAGTTTTGCTTCAGCGAGATCTCACATGAAAACAAAACAAAACATCAAAAAAACGGCATTATCAGAAACAGACAGGGAGCAGACCCAGCTGACCTCCACAAACAACAGCAGTCACCTAACACTCCTTGCAAAGGGGACTGCTTCAGCAGCCTTGTCCTCTGGCAAATTCTGGCTGCTGCTTTTCCAACCACATCCTTCTGAGCTCATTTCAGCTCTGATGCAGCAGCAGTGAGGAAAAACGAGAAGCCTGAAACTCACATCAGAGATAGACTGCTGGCCACAGGATGATGACACAGCTAGGAAAAAAAAAAAAAAAGTCCTTGTCCCCTAACAAGTCCTTTGCTTTTCAAGACAAAGAAAAAAAAAGCAGAAAAAAATATGGGGAAAATATTTTTCCCAAAAATATGAGGGTAGAATTCACAAAAATATGAGGGTAGATTTCACAAAAAATGAGGGTAGAAAGGGAATAACAGGGAAAAGGAGGTAAGGGAACAGAGGCAAGATGAACAACAGCTATAAAGAGAGAAAACCAGAAACTGAAATGCTGTGCATGAATTTGGAATATCAGATTATCTTTCTGCTTTTTCCTAACCCATTTTGAGAAGAATATGTGTATTCATTTGAATATATCTGCAAATGCCTCTATGATATACACTGTTCATAGTTGCATTCCTTTTCTAGGGCATATCTAGATGGTATATTAAGTGAAGTACATTGACACATTAAAGCTGCTCTATGTCCAACCAACTTGAAGACCAGGCAGAAGAGTTCAGACCAGGTCTGCACCACTCCATGTAGGCATCATTTTAGTGACCTGTTTATAATATGTCACTCTGCTGAGTACCCAAGAGCTGTACCCAGCCTCTTCACATCTCAGAGGCAGACCTTTACTTCCCATACCCTCCAGAGGTAAATGCTAGCATGGAAAGAAGTTGGTAAGATTTCCTTAGGCTGTTGGCTGAAGCTGAAAGGTTCTTGTTTTCTTGGTATTATGTTTTTAACTTCCATATTGCTGGGCACCATAAGTGGTTCATCTAATCCATAACAATGCTTAAAATGTCATCTCATGTTCAATTTTTAAGCACACTCAAATGATCTGATTAGTATAAATTCCATTAAAAAATACTTGGACAACTAATTTATCTAGATGACCTTTATACAGTAATTTATCCCACACTATTGAAGTTAAAAACTCAGATAGAAGGAACAGGAAAAAAAACAAACAACATAATTCCATATAAAATTATTTAGATGAGTATATTCTGAAACTCATTTTAAAAAGTGACTTAGGTATTTCAGGATTCTATGTATCACACAGTTGCAGTGAGAATTAGACTATTAGAATATAGTAACATCCTAGGCCAATGCAGCCCTTGTCTGATAGCAGTTCAATCTTAAAAAAAAATCACTAAATTTTAGGTGGGAAGACTGAGAAGAACCAATGAGCCAATGCTGAACATGAAACATTCATCTAAGCTGTGACAGCAATACACTTCTAGATGCATCACTAAAGGATGGTAGTCATGTTCTTTGTTTCTTCTAAGTACGAAAAAAAAACTGATTTAGTGCAACAGTTTGATCAAGGGCAAAACTGTGAAATTAATTCCAGCAAATAAAAGTATAAGGTGTATCATTTCAGAGGCTGAGAAGACTATGAGATTACAAAAATACTGTTTTAACAACTCTGGGGCAGTCTTGTGAAAACTTCTGGCATACTTGGGCAAGTGATAAAACCATACTGCCTGTGAAAAAATGTTTAAAGAATACCTACCTTGTCTGTTCTCCTGTGTAATATTAGTCATACTTCCATCTTCAGCTAAGCCTTGTTCCAGATTTTCTAGTATCTGTAGTAAATTTTTAAAGTAACTTACATGAGTTTAAACAATGCTATGTATTAAATGCAAATTATCTAAAATTGACAGTCAATATGAAAACCAACTCAGGCAAGAATGTTTCACCTAGATACAGTTCAAAATTACTGATTATTACCATAGCTAGATCAATTGCACAAAGGAAGACATTACACGGTAGAAGGATGTTAGAATTCAGGTTTATGATACTTACAGAACATTAAATGTCAGCACACTCCGGGGACATACACATTTTGTTAAACAAAACATGAAATATGCTTCACCAGAGAATGAATGTTAATGACCACAAAGAATGTCAAATTGATTTTTCTAAGAGAGCCATCCTCTCTTGACTCCTCCACCCTAAGCATGGGCTCTGGTTTCCAAAACACCTTGCTTCTTTTGTCCTTAATCAAGTATTCCCCTTAGGTCTTATTCCGACTCCCTTCTCAAACTTTGGGTTTTATTGCCTCTCTTTATTTATTATAGATTTTAAATCATCCAAACTGTTGAGTGAATGAAACATTTGTATTATGATTGGGAGAATGAAAATGTATACTTAATGAAGCTTGTGTCTCAGCACTTTTGAAATACGCAGGTGAAGTTCCATTTGAAATGCAAGTCAACTTTCCATTTTCTAATCCCATTACAGTTTCTCCAAATCCGTTCTCCCATTCCCACAAATAACCCCCTTTGTTCTATTACAAATTTATTACTTTGGTTGTAGAATACTGTTTGAGATCTCCTTCAAAAAGAGCACTAAAGCTGTTGCTCTTGAACAGCCGTTGTGGTTAGACAATTAGTGAAATATAAGGCATATCACAGTTTAGGGCCTGAGTGCACTTTTGAACACATTGCACAGAGCACTCTTACCCTCTGTCAGTATAAGAAATTGTTTTTTTTCCACACCAGGAAAGCATTCCAGTTGTGCTCAGTGGTTTGTAAACAAACACTTAAAGACAACACAGGAAATCCTCAAAAGCAAAATTAGTCTGGCCTCAGACAGTGTGTTGGTGCCTCCGACAGTCAATGAAGGGCAATCAGGACCTCCACGAAGCGAGTTCACACCATCTTAAGGTGAAAGGAATTGCCCTGAGACATACCAACCTCTTTTCATAGACTAGAGTGAAAGCCTAAAGTTAGGTGTCATAAATTTAGCTACAAGTAACTTAAGAGCTAGGAGAGGCATTCGATGAAATGACTGCAGTTACCACATGCCAGATGAGCCAGGGCCATTTTCCTGGTAAGAACTGTTAGCCCATGACAAGTACAAGGTAGTTTGATTTAGTTCATAGAGAGCTAAAGCAAGTTGCCTTACCTCAAATTTTGAGAGGCTATGAGCAAACAATTGTACAGATACCACAACTTAGTTGATAGGTGGCAATTTATGAGATCACAGCAGCATGTCTGTGAGATTGAATCCCTGTCCCAATTTCACAAGCAGTGTAGCACTTAGAAAACACTTAGAAACCGAAGCACCAGATTTAAGTATTAAATGCCTAGTATATAACAAGTAACCTTGTCAGAATAACTCTTCTCTCCCACAAGCCAAAAAAATACCTTGTTGTCTGTTTTCTATCCAGTCTAAAAAAAACATGATCTCTCTCTTCCCCTGGAAAAAATCTACTGATCAGCTTTCATTCCCAGTAAGGCTCAGAGCTCTTACTCTTGAAATGGTGTTAGCATAAGGAGGTGCCTTCATCAATGAAACATATTGTTTTGTTTGAAAAGACAATAGGTTAGTTTGACAAAGCCATTCTCTGAAAACGCCCCAACTAACAGCATCAAGAAAAAAAAAAAAAAAAAGGAAAGAATTGGATGTTAGCATACAATTAGAATATTACATTAACCATTCTGTGATATTACTTGGGGATATCTAGCTGTCACCTCAAGCTCAACGTAATTAAAACAGAACTCGGTGCTGATTTGAGGCTAATTGGTTTATTCCCTAGGTTTATCTCCTTTTGCCCTTCTTAAGTATAGGAACATCATCTGCAGTCTTTCAATATTTAGGCACTTCCCTAGTTTTCCATGAATTGTTTAATAATAAAATCACTGATTCTAGTAGTTATTCAGTGTAAGCTATGGTAGTTGACATGAAATGTTTGATTTTAACGGATCCCTTCATCCTGCTTTTCCACAGATGGTAAACTGTTTATTCTAGCAATATCATATGCGATAGCTCTAAACGTCCTTGTTTCAAATATAAAGACAAATAACATTGAACACTTCTACCATCTACATTAAACAAGCTGTATGTATGAAATATGTTTTTCCTTGTCTTGAATATTTATAAAGACACAATTTCTAGTTTAACTGGCTAGCACTGTTTCACCAAGCCTCCTGTTTCATTCCTTATCCATCACCTGCGTACCACAACTACTAACCTAGGCACGCTACCTTTTGTATTCCTAATTTCCTGTCCTTCCATTTCTTTTTTTAATAATTTGTTTTTTCTTCCACAACTTTTCATCAGCATTACCTTCTTACTCAAAAGAACCCCCCACCCCCTTTTTTTTTTTTTCTGGGTGCTTCTGTAATTGTGGCTTTTGGGGGACTCAGTTTGGTGTAGGATCATCATAATTTCTACAAACTCATCAGACAAAGCATCAGGACAAACACCTCCCAGACTGAAATAATCTATGAGACATAGAATACTTATGCATTCTTAGTAACTGATCCAGAACTGGAAGCTGAATGAAAATAAAGAGCAAAAGCAATCAGTAGCTAAGAGACTGAAAAGTTCATTAATCTAAATTAAAACAAAAGACTGGGAGATACATGAAGTGTGTATATGGAAGGGTCAAAGAGTAACACAACTTCTCTTAAAGAAGAGTGGTGGAACTACAGAGGAAGTAGCAGATGGTCAAGTGGCAAGACTCTTGAACATGAAGAGCAACTTGCAGGAGCTTTTTCAGGAAGCAGGGCAGTTAACCCACTTACCACTGCTCCACCCACCTGGTAGAGAGCACAGTACAGCTCTGCCACTTGAAGGATAAAAAAGGTAAAAAGCAAAATACATCACCCTATGGGATATGTGTATTTCCAGGAGCTCTCCCTCATTCAGCTAGGAAGCTCAGGCACAAGGAAGGGGCAAGAATAGCTTAAGCCTGACTATTGCTCTTCTCACATTTTGGTCTCCAGGTAAGCATTTATTATATAGCATGTCCTTAGCAGAATTAGCACTACGATCATGCCTATGTTTTTGAGTGAATGCTGGAAAAGAACCACCCTTTTTATGACTTAAATTACTACTGTTACTCTTACTGCCTGGCTGTTTGGAGTCCTTTTATTTCAAGGCAGACTTATAAGGGCAACAACTTGTGGCAATTCAGGTTGGGAAGACCAGCAATAACACAGAGACAGTAACAATATCACTTCATTCCCCTAAAAGACCATAACAGGCCTTTGGCATCACAGATTATTTCATTCCTAAATGCTGCACCTGTAGACAAGAGATGTAAAATATCAGATCAGATCTTGATTACAAATTTAAAGGGATGCTAGAGGAACTAAAAACATTATTGCCTATACAGGGAAAACAAAAATTATGCTTTTCATCTCAATCTCCAATCCTGATTCAGGTACAAGAAATATATAAGTAGATGAGGGCTGAAGAGACTGAGTTACCAACATAATGTCAAATTAAATATGGTTAGATCTTAAAGTCGAGTAGCTAATCCAAAGTTGACAGGCATCTGCAGAGAGCGTACAACAAAAAACAAGAGGGAATTTAGCAGGTTAAAAAGAGGTATCAGATAGGAATAACACAATTACATTAAGGAAGAGAAGCAAAATAGGAAGACAAATTTTCTTACGATAAGAATGCATTAGCATTAACCTGGAATAGCCTCCCAGGGGAAGTGGCCTCAGCTCCACAGGCTGGCTCATTAAAAACTAGAAAACAACCTTGCATTGCAGAGAGACAGACGAGGTGAGCTAATAGGTCTTTTCTCTCTCCTAGTTTTTATGACTCCAAGATCATCTCATTTACATAATGACTATTCGTACGCCCTTCTGTAAATAAGGATGACCGAAGATTATTTTTCCACTTTTTCAAGTAGGTAAGTAAAACACTAGAGGTTTTTGGTTGAAAGCTCCCCAATTAATTCTGTTACAACCCAAATGGTTCCCAAGTGTCACATATAAATATTAAGAATAATGTGTAAATTCTTTATGTTATTTTCTTGGCTATGCCATAGGTTTTCATAAGCTTTCATGTGCTTTATTCTTAAACATTCCAGGTGAGATCTAGATTATTAGACTGATAGCATTCCACACAAAAATTAAAACATATATCTAAATAATGCTTTTTTTTTTTTTTAAAATATATTTATGAGATGTCCTTTTTCATACTCTTGTTTCTATAGCTGTCTTTGAATTGCTCCAAAATACAATATATTTAATTTGGATACAAACAACTGTAGTTATATGCATGTAGTGCCTAGAAAAACTAATTGTAAAATATTACCATAGGAAGGATGGAATGTTTTCTTTGTAGTCTTCTGTGTACTTTATGTTAAAAAGGAGCCCTGGCGACTGCACTCTGCCTCTGGTGGAACCTGTCAGAAGCAATGGGAGATTGCTCCCATTAGGACTACAATTGAACATCCTAAGCTAGGAAAATCTTCTCCCAGAATGGGGAACTCCTTGGGAAGAGCCAGCAGAAGCCTCAGAGAAGCTTTCCCCAAGGGCACAAGGGATCATATAGTGATCTATGCATCTAGAGGTTGAGGGAGTAAGAATATGAGTAAACAGGTCTGTTCTTCAAGAACTTAGCAGGCAGGGAAATCCACATTTTTAATTTGCAAATGTCCTTTATTCCTATTTTATATTCTCTCGGTTCCCTTATTTAAACAAACAATCAGACTAGGTCATGTTCAAACAAAACCTTGAAGATAGTTTAGAAGCTTCCTTAGTACAGTGGATATGCTTTAAGGATAAGCACTTCAAGGAAAAGTGAGCAGGCAGAGCCACCTCAGGGTTATAAATAACTTAAGGGTCTTGTGAAGAAGTGTGTCAAGGTGTGTGTGTGGGGGAATTAATTTCCTTTTCTTTCATTCCGCTACTGACCAGTATCTTTAATCTGTGGAGAGTCATGGCTGATCACGCTGTAAACGAGATACGGCCATGTCAATAAAGTTAACCAGATGGCTGATGAACGTCCTGCTCAAGTCACTTCCTCATTCGCATCATACAATTCTCTCCCTCCTTTACAAGATAAGGAACTTCAGTCAAATTTTGGGATCTAGTCACACTTTCATTACTGAAGAGTGACAGCACAATACTTAAAACCAGATCATACAAAAACAAGATATGAAACACCTGGTCTGCTGCAGACCAGGGCAGGCAAATGTCAGTAGGCCCAGAAATCCTGCATCAGAGCAGTATAACATATCCTGGAAAAAAATAAAAATACTTTTAAATTGAGGAGGACTGTTTATGAAGGACAATGCTGGAGAGAACTTGGCAGTAATGTTATTAGATGAGATGGTCACAAACAGATAACATCATTCATGAAGTGCTAAAAAGTAGCACTTCTTGGCCAAATTAGATCTTTCTCTCAACTGTTTCCAAATTAATTCCTTCCAACTCTACAACAAATGCCACATTAATTTCTTATTACTTCAACCTTTCATCTTTTTCCCTCATAAAAGAAATAACTATTTTTAACTGTAACCACTTGGTTATACTTGGTTACCCTAGTAACTGTGCTGGAAGCAAGTTGGTTTTTATATACATAAGACCACAGTATCTATACAACTGGCAATTACCAAATTCCTACACTTGCATTATTCAATTTATTTTCAGAAGTAAATATAGGAAGCTTCCAAGGAATACCCAAAATAATCACGTGCGTTTATCTCATATACAGTTCCGAATTTTCAAATGTCACAGGTAAAGCAATAGTGCTTCATTTCTTCTAGAGGTTAGCACAATGCAACATTCGTACATAACTGTTCCATTACACTAGTAGGGGAGATCTCTGTTAAAAGCATTTAAGGATGAATGATTAATGCTCAGGGTGTTGGGTTTAGTGGGTAAGGCTTGTGCTTACAATACCACCACTCCAATTCCAGCACTGACAAATCTCATATTATAATTCAGGCCCAAATTTTGCAATGTTGCAACTTGACAAAACAAATAATTCCCCTCAGGCCCCAAAACAACAACAAAGAAAGCTTCATCAAAATAAACAAACAAACCCCAAAACAAGCTCAGCAGTTCGTCTTTATATTCCCATTTATAAAGACTGTCATTCATTTCCAAAGCCGGCTATCCAGACTATTGCTGAAGGATGGAGCAGAATCTTTTGATCATGACTGCTCTCGGGAGACCCTACCTGGAGCACTACATTCAGGCCTGGGGTCCCCAGCACAGGAGAGACCCAGACCTGCTGGAGCAGGTCCAGAGGAGGGCTGTGGGGCTGATCAGAGGCGTGGAGTGCTTCTCCTATGAAGACAGGCTGATGGAGTTGGGGTTGTTTAGCCTAAAAAGAAGGCACTGGGCAGACCTTATAGCGGCATTCCAGTACCTAAGGGGGCCTACAGGAAAGCTGGGGAGGGACTCTTTGTCAAGGAGTATAGGAACAGGACAAGAGGGTAATGGTTTCAAATTAGAAGGGGGTAGGTTTAGATTACGTATAAGGAAGAAATACATGATGGGGTGAGAAACCGTAACAGGTTGCTCAGAGAAGCTGTGGATGCCCCATCCCTAGAAGTGCCAAGGCCAGGTTGGATTGGGCTTTGAGCAACCTGGTCTGGTGGGAGGTGTCCCTGCCTATGGCAGGCGGGTTGGAACTAGATGATCTTTAAGATCCTTTCCAACCCAAACCATTCTATGATTTTACAATTAACAACTGTTTTGAACTAGCTGGATGCTGCTGAGTGAGGGAAAAAATCTCCCACATGCCCTTGAACATGTCTGCTTAATACATCTGTTCTGTGTCTTGTTGGGCAGAAGCACGAAAGCAAGAGAACTGTATTTGCACTGTTTTACTCATTTTAGTCTGAGCTGCTAAGCAGAGGAGAAGAGGATGCTGTATCCTAAAATGGAAGAGACTTAATTACTTCTATTAGTGAGTTCCTTCTCTGAATCAAGATGGAATCCAAAATGTCCTAGTTGAAACAATGTTCTATTTCAGGACAGTGAAATGTATTTCCTAAACAGTAAGAAATAGCACTGCATAGAGAAGTTGTTACCTTGGCGCAGATTATCTTCATACTGTGCAGTCTATCCAGTGACTCCTGAGGATTACCTAGGTACTGAGGAAGTTCAGCATGTAAAATCCGCATGGAGAAAGGAACCATGGAACCTAGAATCATAATTAACTTCATTAAATGTGTTTGCTATAATGATGAGTGTGTACATCCCAAAGGTATTTCTCACTAGTATACATGACACAAAGACCATTTTACCTTCATATTCTTTTTGTCTCTTGATGAAAGATGAGAAAATAACAACCTTTTTCTTAGCTATAACATGCAATGTTATATGTTTTAAATATTATTTATGTATATATTTATATATTTATTTTACATGTGAAATGTTTTAAATATGTAAACATGTATGTAACCATAACCAAGAAGGCAAGAAAAAGGTGCAACCTAATTCAGATTTTCAAGAACAAGTTGTGCATGGAAGTAAAATGTTTATTAAAGATTTTTATAAACCAGTTAAATAAACCAGTTAAAATAAAGGATTAAAAAATGGGACTTTATTCTAGTTTCCACTACCAAATTGCCCCTAACATTAATACTTATCCATATAATCAGTGCAGAAGAACAAATATGGAACTGTAGATCTTAAAAGCATTATTGCTAAAAAAAGTTATATGACCAGGGCATGCAAAAGTGCTTATGTGTAAGCTTTTTTCAAATAAACGAAGGCTGATATGAAGGACTCCTATAATAAAGGAAGAATAAGAACAGAAAATCAGAATGAGTCAAAGGAAATAATGAATAAAAACAGTATAACGAAGAACATAAAATAATAATAATATTGTAATATATTAAATCTAAAAATATATTAAGTCCCCCGTGAAATTAAGACGTTTTATAAAATAGTTCCTTTTTTTTTTCTATTAATTTCCATAGTTCTGTGTAAAGATCTGAATATGTTAGGATGAAAATAACTTCAGAGTTATAACTCTAAAGACAACACTTAGTCTGAGTTCTATTCCATTAATGTTCTCTCTTCTACCAAGAGTTACCAACTGACTATACTGTGAGACGGACTCTTCATAAAGAAAATGTATTTTATGGTTTGTTGAAAACATCTAATAGGAAAAGAATTTTAAGTAATATCCAGGAAAATAAAAGAAATGTTTTCATTTTAATATTAGTTTACTTTTATCTTGATTATTTTATTTCCCAAAGACCTAATCTTGGAAGTTTATGAGCATTCTGGCTTACTTCAAGGAGAGTTTCAGGAACTTCAGGGAATCCTAGTTCATGTAGTATCTTGCTTTCCAGCTAACCGCATATCCTTTATATAGACAATAATATTGAACGTGATCATAAACTGTTACTAATAAAAAAGCAAAACAAAACAGAAGCAAGTATAATGGGGAAACAAGCCTTGCAAAAAAAATACTGTGCTACAATTCTAATATTTTAATATAATACATTTGCTTACTTCAGGCATATTCCAATGGGATTTCCTTCTCAACTTGCCTCTTGCCTCATCTTTTCTCACAAATAGGACTCAGGAGCTTTTTATGAAGATTTTTGCACCTGTTCTTAACAGGCTTATATGTCAAAGAGGTAAATGCTATGTACAATGAGTCACTGCCTCTAGACATTTTTTGAAAGGTTGACAAAATTTTCATCACAGACCTCATTCACTAATTATGACCTTCAGAGTAAGCCAATTACATCTACATAAATTCTCTTTTGCCAAAGCTAACTATTCCCAGTGGCTTCTGTGCCTACTGCATTCCCTTAAGGAAGTACACACAAGTTTCATGCATCATCATATGTGGAATAGATATTAAGAAAACAAAACTGCACTTGAATTTCTTTTTAGTGAAATTTAAAAGGTTATTGAGCAAGTAACAAAAGATGTCAAATATTTAATCTATCTATCTTGTCTAGTACCTAGCATGACACAAGCACAGATACAAAGTTGGCAGGGGTGAAAAACAAAGGAAAGTATTGCAAAATTAAGAGCAAATTCTGAGCAAGAGCACCATGGACAAATTACTTTGCAGACAGGTGCTTTGATATTCAAGAACCTGCACTGCAAATCTATGGAAGCAAACTTGACCTTAGGCTGGTTACGTTCTCTGCCACACCTCTGGTTGACTGGAGTTCTAATTCTGCCATCAAAAAATAATAATCCTGCCAATAAGCTATGCCCCAAACCAGCTATTTTGGTAGTGTTCTTCTGTAATACTGCTAACACATAAACCATGCACCTACTGATGTACTTAACAGGATTTCCAATATAAAAGGTTAAAACAAAATGTTTTGTTCAAGCAGTAAAGCTTTGGAAAACTTGACATATAAAAGGGAAAGAATCTAAAGTTTTACATTTTTGGTTAAGGAATGACTGTGTCTAGCACTCTCAACTCTGAACAAGGCTGTATCATTCCATTCTCTTGTTAAATGTGGCAAAAG
Source organism: Aythya ferina (assembly GCF_964211825.1). NCBI lineage: Eukaryota > Metazoa > Chordata > Aves > Anseriformes > Anatidae > Aythya > Aythya ferina. Next base: position 101,168,529 of record NC_140298.1, on the reverse strand, counting down.
GTAAACTCAATAAACACACACAGAGAAAATCTTAATTGGTAACAGAACAGCTCAACACACAGATAGATGGATATTTAATTTAGTGCAGATGAAAGGTCTCACATCTATTTTTAGAGAAAATTATATATTTTTTTGCAAAGTACTTTTTGGGATTGCGGATTTTGGTAAGTATTGATTTTATATATTGCTGGATGAAGCCATGCAATTATGATTGATGCAATGGGAAAGAATCGCTCATTACCAAACCATATAATCCAAATTGTTGTCAGAGGATGTGAGAATAATAAATGGAACTCCAGGTCAACTTAGGCTTGACAAGAATCTACTTTATTCCCTATTACAATTAAGACCTCAGTTGTGATAAGCAGTCGGAACTATATCACCTCCAAATGTACTTTATTAATGTGTTATTTCTTAACCACCTCCTATTTCCTTCAGAGAATGTGACTAAAAAGCATACCAGTGCAATCCTTACTAAGTATGTCAGGAGTAATGACAGGTCTCACCAAAAAAAATCAGAAAGAAACACAGTGTAAAGGGCAGTCAGTGTAATGACTTTTCAAACTAGAATTTATATTACTATTTCATGCAGGAGGATTTAAAGCTCTAGCATCCATTTCTTCTCTTTGAAACTCATAACTTAACTAGTATCCTGCAAGTAATTTTACTGTGAGTATCCACCAAATTTGACCAGTGAACTTCTGTTGCTTAATGCCTGAATAAACAGGTTGCTGAAATTATATTTAATATCTCAGAAACACTGTTTCTGCCCTCTTCCTCAGTTTCATAACAATCCTTCCAAATAGTGGAATATTTTTGGAAGAAGGCACAAAACTGCATAGGTGCTCTCACAAAAGTGTAGCAATGGGGGCAAAAAGAAAAATGTGAAAAGACACTACCTTCTACCACTGGTAAGGCTGTCTTACCACTCCATGTAAACAGTATTTTGTAATACTGTTTTTCAAGTGAAATCACTCATGAAAAACCTGCAGCACTTATCCAAGCCACTTATCCACACATACTCCTGAAATACTTATTCTATTTATAAAAAAGAAACTGAGATCTTTGGGTAAGTAAACTTCCCCTGATGTGTTCCCATCTGCAAGTAGTTTAGTTAGATGATATGAGGTATGGATTATATATCTGGTTCAGTTCCTTCATTAATAAAGTGAATTTCTGGTTAAAGAGAATTATCATGAATTTACTTTAGATTTGGTAAAGCTTTCAACAAGTGGTACTTCTATAAAGCATCAATACAGTTTACACATACTTCTTGGGAAAAAGCTATACAGCATTAATATAAAATGCATGTGAAGAAATCTGTTCATCAAAATAATTCTGTTACTCCTAGTTAACAGTTGTGTAAAAAAAATAAATTAAAAAGTGTATTAATGTATTCCATTACTGTATTGTCTGTATCTATTGTTGCACTCTCTTACTGCTTTGAGAGAAGCAACAGCAAGGTACCAAAAGCCTTTTCAGAAGATGATGATTATGAACCTTTGCTATCGAAAGGCAATAAGGTGACCTGTGTGCGTACCATGGTGGAAGAGAAAATCGAGAGCAGAACAGGTTTAGAAAAAACCTTAGTAGAGTTTCACAGGGTGAACAAGAAATGAAAAAAGTGAAGGCAAACAATAATACGACTCTTGTGAATCTTCACCAGTGCTTCTGCAGTTCACTGACAAAATGTAAAAAGCAATCAAATAAAGAGAATCACAGAAAGTGCTGCCTGTAATACTTTCATGAGCTAACACAGCTCATTAAGAATTTTGGTCTAAACAATAGACTTCTATTTGTTTTTTCATGATGTTATCATATTGAGTGGTACCAAAGGCACATCTTCCAGACTTTTTTTGCACACAAATCCACAAAAACACAGCTTCCACTCTTGTCTTGCAAGGCACAGAAATCGATCCTTATGATTAAAAAAAAAAAAAAAGTATTTCCTCCCTTTTTTTAAATGAGGAATGTGACAAAGGAAACAGGTGAAACTTAAAAAGTTAACTGTCAAAAATTCTGCTTAAAAAAGCACAATTACAGATATTATAAAGGCAGAATTTAAGAAGCTGAATTATAAAAGAAAAATAAAGATAATTTAAGTGAAACACACGTACGATGTTTTTAAAGGTGATCAATAACAATTCTATGCTTAGTTAACTGTATTGCCTTTACATAAATCAAACATGTCAGGAAACTGAATACAACATGAAAAATAACCACTGTATGTAAATACATTTTAAGACAAGATTAAACAAAAAATAATTTCGTTTAGTAATCATAATAAGAACAGGTACTACTCAGTTTCCTAACAGATTATTCTTCCTGCATCCTTTTCACATAACACTTATGAAATTTTAAGTATTACAGTGAGACACAAGATGTAGATATGTATGCATCCAAGACACAAAACACAAGATAAGAATGAACAAACAGTATATTGCTAAGGACATTCTTAAGGTTCATTCTTCTCTGTAGGTCTCCTTTCTCTGGCCAAACTCAAACAGAAAAAGGAGGTCTACAGAGAGTGGGAATAAGGACAGATAGCCAGGGAGGAGTACAGAGACACTGTCTGAACAGCCATGGGCCAAGTTAGGAAAGCTAAGGCCCTTTTAGAATTAAATTTAGTCAGGGACATCAAGGGCAACAAGAAAGGCTTCTATAGGTCCATCGATGATAAAAGGAAGACTATGGAAATTGTGGACCCTCTCCAGAAGGAAATGGGAGACCTGGTCACCCAGGATATGGAGAAGGCTGATGTTCTCAATAACTTTTTTGCCTCAGTCTTCATTGTCAACAGCTCCAGACACAAGGCCCAGGCCCCAGAAGGCAAAGGCAGGGAATGGAAGAATGATGAACTGCCCAGTGTAGGTGAAGTTCAGGTTTGAGATCATCTAGGAACCTAAAGGTGCAAAAGTCCATGTGATCTGATGAGATACATCCACGGGTCCTGAGGGAACTGGCAGATGTAATTGGTAAGCTACTATCCATCGTATTTGAGAAGTTGTGGCAGTTTGGTGAAGTTCCCACTGACTGGAATAGGGGAAACACAACCCCCTTTTTTTAAGAAGGGAAAAAACGAAGACCTGGAGAGCTACAAGCCAGTTAGTCTCACCTCTGTGCCTGACAAGATCATAAAGCAGATCCTCCTGGAAACTATGCTAAGGCACATGAAAAACAAGGAGGTGATTAGTGACAGCCAACATGGCTTCTCTAAGGGCAGATCATGCCTGACAAATCTGGTGGCCTTCTATAATGGGGCTACAATGTTGATGGATAGGGGAAGAGCAACTGACATCATCTACCTGGACTTGTGCAAAGCATTTGATGCTGTCCTCCCAGATATCCTTGTCTCTAAATTGGAGAGACATGGATTTGATGGATGGACCACCTAATGGGAAAGAAATTGGTTGGATGGTCACACTCAAGTTGTGGTCAATGACTCAATGTCCAAGTGGAGATCAGTAATGAGTAGTGTTCTCATGGGTCAGTATTGGGAGCAGCATTGTTGGTGATATCTTTGTTGGTGACATGGACAGGGGGATTGAATGCCCCCTCAACAAGTCTGCGATGACACCAAGCTGTGTGGTGTGGTTGACACACTGGAGGGAAGGGATGGCATCCAGAGGGACGTGGACTGGCTTGAGAGGTGGGCCTGTGCAAACTTCATGAGGTTCAACAAGGCCAACTGCAAGGTTCTGCATCTGGGCCAGGGCAAACCCAAATATAGGATGGGCAGGGAATGGATTGAGAGCAGCCCTGAGGAGAGGGAGTGTTGGTTGATGACAAGCTCGACATGATCCAGCTATGTCAGCTTGCAGCCCAGAAAGCCAACCACATTTTATAAAATATAAAAAGCCTTTAAAATCTGTGGAATTGTGCAAGAGATGCAACTCATTCATTAAATAACAATTAATATTCTAGAGCTCTACCCTCCTTAGACTTCTGAGGAGGATTACTGGTTATCTCTGTTGGGTCCTAGTGATTAATGCTTCTGATATGAAAAGGAAAGGTTTCCCTGAAGTTCATGGAAATAAAGGTAAGAATGAGAGATTCTCGTTTTCCACTATTACTGCACTATTTCCTTAAGTCTAGTCTTTCTTGATCATCTCTAAGGAGTAAATAAACACCCAGGCCTGATGTCAGAACATGACAGCATATAAAAGATGGCCAATCCTCTATGTAGCAGCTCCTACGAAGCTGTAGTGCATGCTGCAGTCTACTTCTAAGCATGCTCTTTCAGCTCAAAACACGTTTTGAAGAAATTTGCCATAGTACTTGTACTCTGCAGAAAAAGGGAAACTTTGTTACCAATAAAGTGGAAGAGAACGCTGTACATTAAAGAAAACAAAATTGGGCACAAGAAAAGAACGAAAGAAAAAACAAGCTAAAGAAAAAGAAACTCTGGCTAGTATACAATGACAAACAAAAAGCTATCCCTGTAACATGCTTGTTTTTTTTTTTTTTTTTTTTTTTTTTAAATAAAATTTACTTTGGAAATCAATTCAGTAGTCTATAATTACAAAAACGATCCACAGAACAACCTAGTTTAGGAGAGACCCCAAACTTCCATGTGGTATGTGAAAGGCTCCCCACTTTGCATTTCAGATCTGTTAATTACAGTAAAATAAGAAATACCCTGCATTATCAACAACGGTAGCTAAATTACAGGAAAAAAGCTTTTCTCATGAAAAACAAGAAGGCACGGGAATGCTACCAGTTCAGACAGTAAACTGCCCTAAATAGTATGATTTAATTGGAACTTTGGCAAAAATCCCAAACTGGGGGAAACTTACAGCTGGTATTAGTCCAGAAGCAGACATTTAATGGGGTGCCATCTTGCTGAAGTGGTTTGTGATGCCTGAACCAACCCTAACCCTCAGGCTCATTTTCCTCATAGAAAAGGAACTCACCATCAGGCATGATCCTAGAAACTCTCCAAAGTGTGATATAAATGAGATATCTATACAGAGAAAGGTCTAATTTCCAACATGTATACTATTGAGTTGTTGGTAATTACAGAAAAGTTCACTTGTTTGTCACATTTACAATTTGCTCATGCACAACCCATAGGTCTGTCTTGTTCCTGACATGCACGAGAGTTCTGCACAGTGTTGTATGGCACTGTAGATCCATGCTCACTGAACAACTCATGAGCACAGTTCTTGCTAAGATGAGGGCTTTTAGCACACTGAAATTCAAGGGAATTTCACATAGACTGTACCAGTCTATGTTCTTTGCCAGCACCTATTCGACAAGGCCTTTAAGGCTGGGAGACAATAACAGTGTTGACAAAACTCCTATCTAGCATTACTTGATTTTCTTTCAGTTAGCAATTTACACTGTTACACTGAAGTCACACATCAAACTAGAAAATTTGAATATTTAGGAAGTCCACATAGCAATGGAGAAGCATGTGCACATTTATGTGTAACACAATCCTCTTCAAGACCTAATCCAACAATTCTTTAAGCGGGGGGATTAATTTGATTTGAGCAAACACTAGATCACAGGTATTTCATTCTATCTAGTCTTTTTTCTACTATATTGCAAACTCTAAATATTTCATCTAGCTATACTGTTGAGTCTAATAACTTATTTGCTTAAAGCCTAAATTCAGAAAACACTAATATGAAAGCATGAGGACACTTCTTCAAAAGTTTGCTCCAATCTGTGCCACCTTGACTGGGAAAGCAAACTTGTGTTTCATTGGAACTTCAGTATCAAGCTATCACATCCTGCTGAAAGTTTTTTCTTGTGCTTTGTGCTACATGTATTTATTCACTCTCACTTCAAAATCCCGTTTAGAGATACTGTTTTCCATGGAGAAATCCTGTGTTCTTCATAAAAGTGTGGTTGTTCTTTTAATAAAAGTGTCAAAGCACGCTGTTGAAATGGTGTAAATTAGTGAAGGGAAAAAACAGCAAAACTTTCAAAAAAAGATTTTAAGAGTGAGTAGTTGAAAAAGAAGGTTTAGAATAGAAAGTGTTTCTTGATCTTATTCATCACTATAATTGAAATCTCATTATAATTAATTGTCAAAGTATTGAAGCAAACTTCTGTTGATATTTGGCTAAAAAGAAAAAAAAAAAAGAAAGGATAAAAGAAAGACATGCCATAGTTGTACATCTCCCTAAAGACTGTTGCAAGATTGTGCCATGAACTTTAAAAACACATGCTACGAGACAAATAACGTCATTATTCTGTAGTGCCTTCTACAAAATAATGAAGGGCTAAGGACATCGTTTTAAACTGACAAGAAGATAAAAGTATTTTCTTTCTCTTCCATCTCCTTTTCTGATGAGAAAGAGAACTTGCTCACTTTACTTAGCGACAAGAAGAAATTCAAGGACAAGAATGCAAACTCCTTTCTAAAATTCTAATTGTTCAAGCAGAACATAAATCTTTCCTGCAACCAAACCAGAAAAAGAAGCAAATGTTAATAGGATGAAACAATACTATACATATCACAGAGAGTGTTTCTGATGGGAATGGATGCATTCCAGATGGAAGGAGTAGATCATAAACTGCGTCTGAGATTTTAGAAAACGTTGTAATTTTCATTTTATACCATCTAGTTAACGGGAGAACAATTGGGAAGAGGTAATGACATTTGTTGATGTTTCCAGTTGATCAATAACAATAGTGTTATGAAGGTCTAAAGGGCAGGTTGTAGAATTCAGTACAAAATTTAATTAAAAAGCAGATTAACAGTAGAGAAAAAACTATACTTGCTTCAATAAACAGTGTTGCATTGGGGAAAAAACAAGAAAGACTGAGTACATTAACATTAAGCTGTAACAGAAATAACTATGCTTACTAGATTAAGTATTTTTTGGGAAAAAAAGAATGACATTATATTGTCGTAAATTCTTCACCTACTTAGTTGTTGTTAGGCCACATACTTAATGCACAGAGTGCCTTACTCTAACACAAATTTCTTTGCAAAAGGTTCCTATGTAAGTGGAAATATATATCATGTGAGAGTCCTCTGGGGATACAAGGATTTTAAATAAACACTGGATTTTGGCATGGGCTGACTTCTGCAAAGCTATTTTGAATCAAAACCATGCCCTCTATTCTATTTTACTCAGTACGAAATTAAACAAGGCAACATAGCTTTATGTATACCACCACAGAAATATTTAAAGCAAGCAGCATAGCCTGCAATTAAAATATTTACTTGTGACCACTGGACAATGTCTTTTTTTTTTTCCACTCTTCCGCATGCTGCAGAAGTGATGCCCTCTTATACAGCAAAATCGTGTCCACTAATCATAGATGATTTCAACAAAGGCAATACCCTACAATTACTGCCATGTCTTGAAATTTTATTTTTAAGTTTAATAAATCTTCTTCCAGCTTGATGTTCTACTTGTAACCTCTATTGACCATTTCACAGTAATTTTATTCATTGAAAATGAATAATGGAAAAATAGTATCATTTTAAGACATTTTTTTTTTAAGCTATCACTTCTAAAAACAGTGCATCTATTTTTTTCCTCAAATAATATGTTTTTTGATTGTCATTTTGGTATGAATTAGTCTCATTCATATATATGAGACTAATATGAGACATATATATACACCAGCATACAAAAGGCAAAAATGAAAGTTAAAAAAGGTCTCTTAAAAACAAAATTCATACTCCAACAGCATGGGAGCACAGACGGATTAGATACTAAGACCAGGTAGAATTTTCTAAGACCACAGATTTCGTTTTTTTAATTTTATTTATTTTTTTTTATGAACAGCTGCACGTTTTCTTATCATAACATTGACACCACCTCATGCCAAGCAAATTCAAAGTAAAGCCCTCAACTGCAGCAGCCCTTTTAGAGCAATAAAATGAGGATCCCAATGGCTAGTATTTTTATCTTTTTTATCATTTTTATCAGAGTTTATTTCTCATCTGCCTTCTAAAGCTTATTCAACAGATTTTAAATGACAAAAAATGCAGCAGTAGGGCAAATGACCATTTACTGGAAGTATAAAGCAGGATCTTAATATTAAAAAAACAAAAATAAAAGGAAAACTGCAAATCCTTCCCTTAATTGGGTAAAAAAAGAAACACAAAATCTAAAGAGGTATTCTGCTTTATGCAGGCACAGACTCACAGAGGTTTATATGTGTGCATTTATACGCACACATTTACATACGTCTACAACAGCACAGTCATACAATTTATCCTCATACATTTTTAAGAGTGATGATACAGTGACATTGAATGTAGGTTTCACTGGCCATCAAAGAAAACTAAGTAAAAAATCCAGATTCAACAGAATATTTAGTTCCCAAGCTTTTGTTTATTATTTTCACTCCAAAAAGACTGAAGAGATAGGAGCAAAAATGCTCATAACCACTGAAAGAAAACGTTTTGAAAATTTTATCTGAAATTGCACGCTTCCATATGCTTCACAATGTAAGTGCACATGAGCTAAGAGTACAGAGATATTCCGAATTAAAATCTGGCTTTGAAAGCTTTCAAAAATATTTTTTTCAGTAATCTGGAGTTGTTATTTGCACTGAAGCAAGGAAAACTGAAGAGAAAGAATGAAAAAAAAAAAAAAAAAAGAAAAAACAAAGCCTCCAACTCCCACCCTCCCCAAACCAAACTACCCAACCGATCCCCAGAGAAACAACAACAACGAAAACCAAAGAGTTGCCATACCACAAAGTCACAAAGGGATCACCATAAATCTTACCTACCGATAGCTGCAGTAAGGCAGAATTTTAAGGAATACTACATAAAGTTGCCAGTGTCTATAATGACTATGTAGCCTTGGGAAAGAAAGCACGATTAAATATTTTGGCAGTACTCCATGCTCTTAAAATTGTACATATATTTGTTAACTCAAGTATCTATATTATCTTAGAAAAAATTGTATTTGCAAGTCTGACTACTCTGAATACCCATCTGGAACCACAACACTTTTATTCAATCTGTATTAGATGATTTTATAGTTGGAAGGTAACTGTGGAACACAACAGACTGAATTTAAAGAGACCATAAAGGGATGTACATGGAAATATATATCACCATTATATACTGCAACCATCAAGTTGAAAAGAATATGACCTCATGCTTCAGTTCATATTTAAGTTGAACATACCAACCTGGATCGTAAGCTGATTGTAAGGACAATGAGGCTGGATGGATCTAACCTGCTGGTTGTACACATCTTGTGTGAATACAGCAGGATTAAGGCGTGGGAACAGCTATCACACTTTCCTTATAGAGTTTTGATTGGGCAGGGGGAGAGAGAGAGAGACTGTTCCCAGGCATGTGCGAGAGAACAAGCAATTCTGTTCTGGCTAGCATTACACTATGCAGTCCTGGATTATTGATAAAGGAATTTATTATACATGCATTGTTAACAAGCTAATTTAAATAATAAAATAGATATAAAACATTCATATATTTTGGTTGAAATATATTAGTAGGAATCCACAATCCACTGCTGTCTGGTAATCCTACATATAATTTTGTGGTGTAACAAGCATAAAAGGAAGAGTTTTGTTTCAACATTATAATTTTGATTCATGGTATATAAATGGAGTTAGCACTTAAAAGTCAATTTAAGAAATGAGACTATAGATAGAAACAATGTAAACATTAATTGCACCATGTACAGTACTTTGCATCATTTCTTTATATTCAAAATATTCATAATAAGGGATGAAAAACATTAGATTTTTTTTCTGTGTTTTTGGTGCTTGAGATAAGGAAAGTTTATATAGCTCTGCTTCTTATAGCAATGAGGATAGTCCTTCATTCATTCATCGCAGGGGAGCATACCTCAAAGAATTTAAATTCTAAGTAAATGTAGGAGGTGGGGAAGATATTCTATCAATTTAACTTAACATGGTGAATAAGGTCAACTTAATTTCCATCTGAAGCTTTCCCAGAGCTCTTTTCTTTCCCTTTTGGCAATGCCACTAGCCTCTCTTTTGTCTTGATGTTTTATATAGCATTCGCAGCCATGGATCTGTGCATGGATCCCACTACCATTTTCTTCATCACAGTTCTAGGATCTAATATTTCAAAGATCTTCCTTTCCTGATTTCTACTCTCTCTTCATTTTGTCACCTCCATTACCTGTAGGCATGCACTATTTGAGAGGGCAGGGGTGGAGTCTGCTGTGATCCTTGTATTAACCAGTGAAATAAGTTAAGTCACTCCTTGATCCTTCCTGCTTGATGTAGAACAGAGATTAAACTGGTCTCATTTCCTAGTAAAATCTTAAAATCGCTCAGATATGGATTTAATTCTTCCAAATTCCATTTTTCTTTTTTCCGTATTTATTTAATCTTTTCCGCTTTCCCTTAGCTGCAAAGCTGTTTCTTATCCTTTGATAATGTGGGGAATATTTTTACCTAAATATTTTTATACATAAAAATTTACTGCTGTTTTTGTCATTTGCACCTATGGCATCATTTGAAGGAGTGTCTGTTTTACAGCAGCTAAAAGGCAGCTGTCACTCATCAACAAGTTCTGTCAGCAAGGAAGGACCAGCTCTGCTGTAACAGTCAGGATTCCAGTTTGTCTTGCTAGTAGGGCTCTTGCATTTCAAAAAGCCTTTGTACATAGGAATTCCAAGCAGAAAACAAGAACTGTACTTTGGCCCATATGGTCACCCACCTCTCTGCTTGACTGCAGAAATAACTGTATTTTGTAGTATTTTGTAGTAGATTAAAATAACAAAGGTACCTGTTTGGAGGCAGCACAGAAGAAACTTTTTCAGTAGTAAACTATAGAGGGGAAAAAGTCCCTATTGCTATGTTTTTTGTGCAGCATTCTTAAATTCAGTAGTTTGTCATACATGTGCACGTGCATCACCATTTCTAGAAATCAAGGGCAGTGAGAAGCAGAAAAATCTGATTTCATATGCTTACTACTATTATTATTTTGTAACAGATAGTTACTTAGGTTGGGAACCAGCGTCCCAGATTGCTTTATGCACACGTCTATTATAGGGCTGGATTTTTGTCGTCATTCTTGCAACTCATGGCTTACAGAATTCTTTTTAGGGTTTTGTCTTTCAATTATACAGTCTATTCATCTTTTTTTTTTCTATTCCACTTTTATTCATAACTTCTGCTTCTGTGTTCCTTATGACAGTTCATAAACTCTCTCATATCAGCTAACATAACATGTCCTTTCCATTGGTAATGCCTGGGTGTTTCTGAAAGAGCCAAGGATTACAATAAAACATTAAAATGCTATTTCATTCCTTTATGAGATAATTTGCATTTGTTTCTGGTTAATAGACCAGTAAGTTACAGAAAAGTTAATGCTACCAAAATGAGTGTTCTAAAAGCTACAATAATTGAAAATAATTTATTTTGAGTTAAGAAGAAAAAAACTGTATAAAAGAGATGGCTTTTATTTCCCTAACCAGAGCTCTAGATGCTTACTTTTTCTTCCTCCTCCTTTCCCCTTTTCTTTCTCTTTGTGATGATACAGCATCATCTTTACTCCTTTAACATGAAATCAGTCTTCTGCATTCAGATTGCAAATGCCTAAATTAGTAATGCATTGTTAAATATTTAGTTGCATGGGCTCTAGAAACTGCTTTCATGATGTACACTTTCTTATGAACTGCTCGCAATCCCAGTACAAGTTTTTAAGGTGTGACACAATTGTGAACATAGGGATATACATGTACTAGTGTGTGCTGCAATAAAACTGACACTTTCAGATGGGTAGTAAAAGTTTTATTTATATATATATATTTATAATATATATAGCATATAATAGTATGACTCTAGACATCACTCAACTATTGGTTTAGCATATTTCACTAAGTCTGTATTACTTTTCTGACCTTACTATTGACCACTGCAGCTTGAGATTTTGGTAGAAATAAACAAAACAAAATACCCCCAAAAATTCACACAACTATTTATGTGTCTTTATTTATTCAAGAAGTGCTATTAATTTATTATTTGTAATGCTGCAAAAGGTAAAGAAAACATTAGTTCTTCTGCTGGCTTAGGATGAAAAGAGACAATATTTGTAAAGCATGAAAATGTTGGTAAGTCAGGAAGAAAACTAAAGCACGGAAGAAAGGGTCAAGAATTCACTCCAAGGCAAGGTGGAATACAAGGAACAGTGTGTCAGAGATCCCAGGAGCTTTCTAGTATACTTGTGGATGAAAGCACAAGACTGCTGTTGCCATTCACAGAATCACAGAATGGCCAAGGTTGGCAGAGACCTCTGAAGATCATCTAACCCAATCCCCTGCCAAGCAGGATCACCTAGGGCACATTGCACAGGATGGCATCCAGGTGGGTTTGGAGTATCTCCAGAAAAAGAGACTGTACAACCTCCCTGGGCAACCTGTTCCAGTGCTCTGTCACCCTCACAATAAAGAGGTGCCCCCTCATATTCAGTCAGAACTTCCAGGCCTCTTGTCCTGTTGCTGGGCACAACTGAAAAGAGACCAGCTCCATCCTCTCAACTCCCTCCCCTCAGATACGTATATACATTAATGAGGTCTCCCCTCGGTGGTCTCTTTTCCAGGCTAAACAGTCCCAGTTCTCTCAGCCTGTCCTCATATGACAGGTACTCCAGAACTCTCATCATCTTCATAGCCTTCCTGTGGACTCGCTCCAGTAGTACCATGTCCCTCTTGTACTGGGGAGCCCAGAACTGGACACAACACTCCAGGTGTGGCCTCACCAGGGCTGAGTAGAGACGGAGGATCACCTCCCTTGACATGCTGGAAACATTTTTCCGAATGCACCCTACGATAACATCGGCCTTCTTGGCCACAAGGTCACACTGCTGGCTCATAGTCAGCCTGCTGTCCACTAGCATTCCCAGCTCCCTCTCTGCAGAGCTGCTCTCCACCAGGTCAACCCCAGCCTGTACTGGTTCTTGGGGTTATTCCTCCCTAGGTGCAGGTCCCTGTACTTGCCCTCGCTGAACTTCATGTGGCCTTCTTGGCCACGTGTTGCCCTTCATGTTGCCCTTCTTGGCCCAACCCTCCCACCTGTCGAGGTCCCTCTGAATGGCAGCACAGCCCTCTGGGGCTCCTCAGCAACCTCAAAATCCCTCCATCATTCTAGGTTAACCCATTGAGACTACCAGCACTTCACATAAAATGGACCCTATTTTTTTTTGGATGGTGGCCCTATCTATTAAAATTACATTATTTACAAGCATTTTATTGTAAATGGTTGTTCAAATACGAAAGCCAAAGAATGATAAGATAACTTGCACCAGAGAGAATTTAATAGATTTAGAAAAAATAAAATTTTGAAGTAGTGTGGAATGGGAGTGAAATTACTCTTAGAAAATTTGTCAAACTCAGACTCTTGGAGTATCAGAATATCCTGGGAAATAGAACTACTAGGTTAACCTAGCGGCAGCAGTGAGAGTGCATTTGAGTGCATTTGCAACTCAAGATAAAACCCTTAAACAACTGAAGCAGGTGGTTTCTTTTTTCCTCTTCATCAACAGGACACATGATAAACTATTATTGTGTGCACGGAGATGTGAGTATGTGAGTATTAGCCTGTCTACTGTCCGTTAGCAACTCTGGAATCTATGGGCCAACAATACATGCAGAAAGCTCTATAGATACTAGTCTTCTACAGCTTTGGGGAGAAAAGGAAAATGAAAGAACAAAAAATACCAAACAGGTCTTGAACAGTAGGGAAAGATTGTGCTTTCCCCCTTCCACTGTGAAAAGCCATAGAACAATTTAAAGCTATATTAAATATCAGAAAACTCATATAAGGAAAGCTTATTAATGCTGCCCATATAAACTCTCTCATGATCTTTAACAGGTGTTTTTGGTGAGAATGAACTCTTACGGTTTATTAATTTAAATACTCTAGAGCTAGAATATTTTATCATATTTACTTGTTAAAAACATCCCTCTCTCAAATCAATGCTGTATCAGCAGCATGTAATACACTGCCCATCTAGACTGATGGAGTAGCTTCACTCCTTATTTTTACTTCACTACCGCTGTAACACAAACATTACTTTAACTTAGTAGTTAATCACGTTCTATTTTTGGGGAAAAAAAAAAAAAAAAGAAAGAAAGAATCAAAGGATCACCAATGCTTTAGATTTTAAAAAAACAAACCAAAATCCATTATTTCTGTGAAGACTAGAAAAAATAGTAATAAAAAACCACCACTAATTCATGGTTAAAATAAATGTTTTATAAATCAAGTATCCTACCTTTTCGTCCAGGGTATACATGAGGGTAATATTCATAATAAAGATCAGGCTGGTCCAAATTTCCAAATGGTTCAAATTCCATTTCTGCATTTTGGAAGAGATTCAGTTTTACGAGTAGTGCTAGCCTCACAAACCACAGCTAAAAATGATTATATATAAAAAAAGAAAAGATGAAATCTGTTATTCTCTTTAATCACAAGACACATCTAAACACAACTTTGACTAAGTTTTTCTGATAAAGTTGAGTGAAGAAATTCTATGCTACTTGCTGGTAAGAATCAGGATTTATATTTACTTGCATATTCACAGAACACTTTTCCAAAGACCATTACAACAAAACTCAGAGGAGTAATGTTTTGTTTCTTTGTAAAGATATGGAAAAGTTGAAGACAAATTTTGGGTTTGTCCATGATGGTAATTGTTGAGGGATCTCCCTGTCCTTCCTTAAACAAGATTTTTCCATATTTTCTCCCTTTGTTCCTTTAAGGAAGGGGAGTGAGACAGCAATGTGGCAGAGTTTAGGTGCCCATCAGTGCCCATGAACTTCATGCAGTGAGTCTTTTAAGACAGAAAAACTTACTCCTTTTATAAATGTCATTACTTTTCAAAATATACAGTCAAGACAGAATTTTACTTTTTAAAACTGTTTTGTTTAAAATGAAGACCTACTTTACATAAGCAAACAGAAAAAGTGACTTGGTACAATGCCTTATTAAGTCTAATTTTTAGGAACAATTAGGAAAACAAGTCTATGTAAAAATAAAAATAATTAAAAAAAAAATTAAAATATATATATTCCACAGTGAGTATGCTGGGAAAAAGCAACAAGGGGGTATCTTTGAACATACCTGCAAAGAATCTGTTGTATGGTTAGTAGGTAGTCCACTTTTTTTGTAGCCTTGACCATGAGCAGTTAGAAGACGTCCACACAAGTCAACTGCTGCCCTCCAGTTTTTACTGCTCTGGGAAGCAGGAAAGAATAAGTAGCAAAAACATAAATGTGCAACCCCTAAAATACACAAGCACTTGTTTTGTCTGAAGCAGCTATGTATAACCATCAGTAAAAATGACAAGGTCAGGAAAGCTGGCAGGTAATAGGCACAGTGTCGTTTGTCAAAACTGCATGTGTAATTAGGTAAAAAGTGAAGTCAAACATGAAAGAAAGCAGTATTATCAGATCACTAAATCAAAAGAATACACAATACCATGTGGGTCTTAAACTTAAAGCTGTATCACGTTTGCTAATACACTTGCAATATTTAAAGTTTTGCCTTCTCCTCAAAAGAAGAAAATAATGCCACACAATCACATCCACTCTGCTGTTATAAAGTTCTTAAAGCCTATTCCTGCAGCACTGAATTCAACATTTCAGATTATAAACCCTGGTGTAGTTCATGTAATGAAAATGCCTTCTAAACATTGCCCAGAACATGGAATTTCTAGCAATTAAGAACAAAGGAAGAAAAATAATTTAATGTATAAAATGATAAATTCAAAATCATAAAAATGCTTTCAACTTTAAAATGTAAACATCTGAATTTTCACTGCTTTGCTAACTTTACAATATTCTTACATATATTTTTTCGTTCATTAAACAAAATTATCCCTAGTTATACAAGTCACACTGTACTGTCACCTCTGTCATCCAATTAGCCTTGTATCTGCTAACGCAGCCATGTAAATACCTAATAAAATTAAAAAAAAAAAAAAAAGACAAAGAAAGCCTTCATGGGTTTAGGCTATCTTATTTTATACAGAACAATCTTCTCAAGGGACACAAGTCCAGTAGACACACATCATTATAAAATTAATATCTCTTGTTACATGAAAGTCATCTTTTTTCTAGTGGAATTTATTAAACACCGCAAATATAATGATAAATGTAACAGAGAACTGGCATTTTGTCTGATAAAACATAAAGGAATAGAATATATATATTTCAGTGTTTGCAAAGTTCAGATACCTTGAACTGGCATTTCATTAAATTCTCCCTAACATTTAGAGTTTGGAAAATGTGTCAATAAAGGAATCAGATAGGAAAACTACTAGTGGCAGAGAGATTTCATACTCTGGCCCCTATTTTGCAGCCACACTAATTCAAAGGGCAGCTACAGCAGTGCACTGGCCACATCATCTTTCATCTGCGTTGTCATACTGCAGGTAGAAAATTTCAATTCCACTGGAAATGCAGAAGTTGGCCAACAGAACAACCATGAAGCAGCATAGGAACTTCTGAGATGTATACAATCTTATGGAAGAGCAAGAATTGATATGTATATATTTTTAATATTTTTTAGGATACTTTATTAAAAAAGGAAGATGTTTAATCATCTGAATTTTCACTACATGTGAAAGACTGCATTCTGGTTCTATTATGAATATATTCATTGATTTGGACTGAAAAAAAAAAATACTACCAAGTACCTGACCACCACTCTCTCACATTTAACTGTTCTTTAAAAGTCTCCCCCTGCAGGCCAATTTTACTTGATTTTTTGAATTACGGTTGAACAAAGAGAGTGTATGACCGCAGAAGTATTCTTACTCATTCTTTGTATGCAATAGTTTACGTTGTTTTCCTCAATGAAAGTACTGCAGCTCAGGTGATGCAACTAACAGGACTAATACCCAGGTGGTAAACAAGGAAAGTCATGCAGAAGAGACAGAATGAATATGAAAACTGTGAAAGAAGCTTGCAGACTGGATGTCTGCAGAATGTATGTTCAATGACAAGTGAACTCACCTGGCGCACAAAGAGAATTTCTAACATTATTCGGCTTCTCAGGCAAACAACTGGGACTTAGAGGTATGCTACTGAAATTTCATCCAATAAATTGATGCTTTTTAGTTGCAGAAATTCAACATCCCCCCTCAAGCCCTTTAAGCCCCCAACTACTGTTTGTGTTGCTTGTGTCTCCAATCTTCTCTCAAATCGGCTACAAAAATGTTAGAAATTGAAAGCTAAAGGAATACAAAAAAGTAACTGTATTTTTAAGGAGAATTTCTAACTTCTTAAAGTAAATACGTATGCCATACAATTGTATCCAAGTTTGTTATAATTGAAAATATATGCAAAAGCACAACATTAATCACATGCAAAAGTAACACTATATGATTTTTTTTTTTTGAAAATAGACTCAAAGGGAGTCATTAACTCTACATGTAACACCATTAAAGTGATTAAAATGTCCTCCTCCACTAGCTATGACATTCTTCTCCTCTGTAAATTACATTTGTAGAGCACTTTCACATCAGTTAAGAAAATGTAGTTAGTAACCCTTTCCTGGTCTAGTAACTTGGAGAAATTAAAGAAAATTAGAGAAACTTAGAGAAATTACTGCATGCTTAGAGCAACTGTTGCATATTTATAGGTGTAAGATTGTGGACTTTTTTTAGGTATGACACCTATCGAAGAGAATTTTCCTATGACCGCAAACACCTTACAACTCAAAACATCAGAAATGTCTCTAGCAAGAAATACTGTGCTATTTGTTCAAATAATTGAAGTTAATTAAAAAGTTAATTCAAAATATAGAATAGGAGGAACTAAGATAACTTGAACTTGCATTTGTACAAGTATGTGTAGTTTTTATTCGATGCTGTAAAACAAAGCAACACTGAAGACAGGTTATTACATGCACTTAAGCAAGAGGTAAATGCATGTTCCTACACCAGATTAACAAAGCTTTTTAGAAACTTAGATTTTCTGTTTTCAGTTGAAATACATAAATACTTCGCGTCTACAGCCTCAAAGTTGTAAAACTAGTTCAACTGTAGAACTTCACCACTGTTGGTCTAACAAGAACGCATTTTCAATTCTTTGTTATACAT
Organism: Aythya ferina; assembly: GCF_964211825.1. Classification (NCBI taxonomy): domain Eukaryota; kingdom Metazoa; phylum Chordata; class Aves; order Anseriformes; family Anatidae; genus Aythya; species Aythya ferina. The sequence goes on along the minus strand of NC_140298.1, from coordinate 101,150,498 downwards.
ATCATAGCAAAGATTTTAATTGTGAAATTACAGTTGTTCAATAAGCCAACTATCCATCACGGGGCTACAGGTACAAATCTCCCTCAAATGATCCCCCCAAAACATCTTCTGTCACCAACATTCAAGCACTAACGTCATCCATAGAATTATCTTTTAACTTGCACAAGTTTTTTATTGAACTTTTTGTAAGGAAGGTAAGAATTTACTACTCAAGATGTACACCAGAATCAATCCAATTTAAGATGTTCTCTTGTGATCCTGGTGAATGGAAATACAGCTGGTATCTGTATTTGCAGATATAATCCAGGAAGTATTGTCAATATATGGAATGACCACATCACTACACAGAGATCACATGATTTACAGTATCAGAATAATAGAAAGAGACAAAGCATGATCATTAACATGTAAAGTCACATAGTTTACTGTGTTCAGTTCTACACAGTGATAATAACAAGGTATTAGCTTCAATTGGAACAGATTCCAAAAGAAATGTTAGGTTGATTAAGACATCTACTATCAGATAAGTAGAAAAGTTAGTTTTGCCTTTAAAAAAGAAGATTTGAGTAATGGAAATGTCACTGCTGTCTCTCCAAACAAAGTCATAGAAAGAAGAAGGAAACGCCAAGAAAATGACTTAAAAAGCCACATGGGAACAAAATTCATCAATAATTATTAGGTATCACCAAATTCCATACACTAAAGATTTTGCTTAACTGTGACCGAGATCAGGAAGAATATTTTCTCTTTTAAAACACTTTGTTTGCAGAGCTAGTAGCAGCAAGATATAAGATGCTGAACCACGTACAGTGATAATAAAGACCCTGATGTCAGCTGTTCAGGGTGTTTTTCCCATCCCCACAGAATTAGAACAGTTAAAGATGCAAATGAAGAATATTCCTTTGGAGCAGACAGGCTTGGAATACTGAAATAAGTTTGTTTTTTATTCCTGTAAGTCCACTGGGGAATGGGGAATTGCGGTCTGTGGAATTACACCTTCTTTCCTAACGGGATTTAGCATTCATTTTTGTTTTCAGTTGCCACTGGTTGACTTGTTATAGCTCTTGAACATTTTAGATGGGATTCCAGATTTACACATCTAAACATAGATGTTCCCAGTAACTGTACTGATAAGATTTCTTTTGACTGAGGACTTTAGACACCAGCTCACATGTAGACACCTAAATTACAGGTATCAGTTTGAAGTTGGCCATTGTAGGAAGGGAATGAATTGTGTGACAGAAATGATCTCATTAATTTGAATGTCGATGTGCAATTCATATGCATACCAAGCAAACAGGTAAAGGAAAATCTTGTTTTTTGGAAACTGTATAGCAATATTCCCAACTTTCAACTGTGTCTGAATTCAATCTCCATATTTTGTCCAGATGTTGATTAGAATATTCCCTGTGAGCGGACCTTCATATGAAAAGATGCATTCACTAAACATACTTTGTCAGGAATTTACTCATAAAGAAAGTAAAATTGGCAGTTGCTAAAAGAGCTCTCATTATACTGATTCTGGCCTATCATGTATGTAAAAAACATCCATCTTATTAATCATCTAGAATGGAATTATAATATTTCTAAGAAAGTTCAAAATACCTTTTACCTTTAAGGCCAGTCAGAAGGAAGTTTTCCACAGGAAAAAAAAAAAAAAAAAAAAAAAAAAAGCAGATTCCCTCCTGCTTTTGATCCCAATAACCGTAACTGCTTTTACAGAGCTTAAGACTGCACTCAAAGCTAAAATACTACCAGTGGCAGCTCTGTATTTAAGGTACACAATGGTCTGCAGCACAGAACATTTTGCATGGACAAATCTACCAGGCCAAGTAGAGAAAGATTTAATTTTCTCATATGTCAAAACAACACTTCTGGATGATCAAAAGGATTGGGGAAAAAGGCCTCTCCTACTTAGGCACAGACAGGGACCAGGTTTCTTAATGAGACTTTTTTTCCTCCAAACTCTACAGTTAAGCAGGACACTGAAATATTTATCTCCATGATGGAGATCGCTGTGTTTTTTCAGGTGTAGTTTCAAAAATTACCTTCGAATTCCTTGAGCAATTTTTGAGGAGACAGACCACTTAGAATCTTCCTCAAACACCAGTCTCCTTTGGAGCTTTACATGTAATCTAATGCAACTAAATTATAAAATGGTAAATACTAAATATGAATTGTGCTAACACTTAAAATTTTTCAAAAATAAAACAAGCTTAAAACGCTTTGACATTTCAACAGATAAATTTAGGCTCAGCCATGTAATAGTAATGAGTTCCATATAGGAATACAGTGATAGAAAGAATAAGGCAAGGTTCACAAGATTTCACAAGGTTTGCTGCTAGAGGCAACTATTTTTGGGTCTGAAATATTTACATTAAGGAAAAATTTTACCTTACAGAAAATTACAGTTTAATTTGGAAGTATTTGTGTAGTTTTACTGCTCCAAAATAAAAAAAAAAAATAAAGCAGTTGAAGTGATCACTTCAGCTTTGCTTACCATTTGCAACTAGTGTATCTTACCTTCTGCAAAACACTACACTGAAAGCATATACATACACAGTTAAAAGAAACAAACAAAAATTTAAAATCTATTTTGAAACCATTTACATTGTATAAAAAGTAACATCTGATAAAGTTCACAGTAACTTAAAATTACCTTGTTTCTAACTTTTGCATGCAAAAAGAGTTTACTGCAACCTTTAATACCTGTACTTAAAACCAAGCGTCCTTCCTACTAAAAAGTACTGTATTTCGGCTAGTACTTTTGTAGGATCGTGAACAGCAATATATGCATTTTTTAATTTCCTCCTTACTGTCATTAGCTCCCACTAATGTTGAGGGAAGCGTGGCATTTAACATATATTGAATTCTGAAGATTCTTACTTACAATTAGCTGTTTCAGGCCTACAAATGACTGTTCCACAGAGTTGGCATTTAAAACTTGTCTCTTCACAGCAGCTTGCTCCCCCAGGAATCGAAGCATTAAGTCTTTCACTGCATCTCCCTTGGTGTCCATGGGAGAAACAAAAGAAGAAACATAACAAGAAACTTTTAAACATTATTTTAACAAAATAAAACGTTGAGTTACAGGAGACCAATACAGTTTTCTACCTTGCTTATCTTCCAGTACTTCCTGTGTGAAATGAATATAAATACATGCATATTTGCAGCATTTTAATGAAAACTTTTAGATTTATTCCACATTATTTCCTATATTTTTTCCCCCAATATTTAGCTTTCAACTAGCATAGAAAGATTCAAGCTTATTTGCTTCCTTCAAATTATTATCCTTCAAATACCCATAGTAAATATATACTCTCTCTATACATACTATATACTCTCTATATGCACAAACAATATACAACTACGTAAGTATATTATTATCCGTCAAATAACTGACAAAATACTCCTGAAAAATCTTACAAATCCAGCAAGTTTTACTGGATATTTATAATGGATAATAATGTTGAAAAGTACAATCTACTGATCAAAGATAAAGGGACACATGGTCAGCCAGCCTTAAATATCCATAGAAACTTTGAGAAATCACAAGACCAATTACACAGCAATCCTCCAACAAGTATTCTTAATTTCAAAACAATAAACTGTAGGAATCAGAGAAATCGGGTTATCTGAGCAGCTCATTCATTTGAAGACTTGAGGCGACTTTGGACAGACAGACATTTAAAATACAGATTTCTGAAGCCAGGCAAGATTAAATCTGCATTTCACATCATACAGCAGCTAGCAGGAAGTGTCCCAATCCAGGCTGTTTCCAGCTTTGTTAGCAATAAACCGAGTAATTCCGTACATGGCCCTCTCTGTGCCTGAATTTCACTTTCTGCTCTTTGTTCAAGTATTTCTCTGCCTTCCCACCTGCGGCACAAAATCCTAAGAGCACTGTGTACTACTTTTGGAAATTTTCAAAAAATAATCAAGAAATTCAATTAGCGCTTAATTCAAGCAGCTAATAAGAAATTGCAGACCATATACTGACATATATTGATGTACCAAAAGCAAATATGAAAAATTATTTCTGAAAGATTTTTGCCAATCTTGTGTGTTTTTTTTTTTGTTTGTTTGTTTTTTACACATTTGTAATCTAGAAAAGCAAACATCCAAAAAAAGATTACCAGCAATGTATTAGCATTATACTCATATTTTTGCTATCATTATTTTTTAAAAAGTGATATATAACCTGCATTCTACAAGAGCAAAGATCTTTCTGGTCCACCATCCTGCCAGAGAATTGCAGATGTCCATGGAAGTAGTTTAAAAAAAACAAGACAAGCTCAAACCGTCCAACTTATAGTCCTACTGCATGCTTTATGGTCCACCTGTGCCAAAGGACATATTTGCCTACCATTTTCAAACACTCACTGACAGATGTACCTCCCGTGACATTTCTTTTCAGTCTCTTTTTCTGCAGAAAAGTACATCTGAGGGCAATGAATTCTACAACTTAAAAACAGTACAGACACTGCAAAATGGTCCCTCCTTTTGTTACGCTTCTTACCCAACAGCTCTGTCTCCATAAAAATTTTGCTGCCTTTTATGAACTTTAGATCACTGTTGCTCTTGTAAGCCAAAAGGTCCTATTCCTTTTAGCTATCACTCAGACAGAAACTCCGCAGGTATTGACCATCCCTCCTCTCTAATTTGTTTTAATTTCCTTGTATCCTTCTGGATTCTGTGGTAACTAGAATGGTGTGCAACATTTAAGATGCTAAAGCAGAAAGTGACCATGAGAAAGTGTAAGCATACAATGGAATATTTGCAAAAACGAGGAAATTTTAGAAGAATATTTGCAAAAGGAACATGAAAGTGTTCACTTGAAGAATTCACGTAGGAAGCTCTTAGTACAGAGAGCAAAAAGCAAGCCACAAAGCTTTTTGCATGACCTGCATAAAGTACAGTAAAGTTTAGTTATGATAAAAGTAATTGATAATAAATGTTAATAAAACTAATGTTAAATGCACTCAGCAGTTTTTGGGAGGAGGAAATGATGGAGGAACAAATGATGAACTGTGATGAAAAAGGGCATCACAACAGCAGACAGTAACTGACGAAGAAAGGCATAATGGACAGAGCAGCGCTCCAGCTAGTTCCCATGCTTAGAAAGCACAGGTACAGATAATCTGTAAAATATACAATACAAGAAAGCTTTAAAAATAACGTTTCTTAAAATGATCACTGAGAAGGAACAAGCAGTTGAAATCAAGCACACTGTATATTTTTTGTTGTGATTTGTCCACTTTAAAACAACACACCTGTAACAAGAACAAACACTTTCTGAGTGAGCAGGAAAAAAGAAGCAGTGAGCTTTTCAATACAGGTCATTCAATATTTCAGCCCTTTTCAGCTCACTGTAAATGCACTTTCCAACTAATTTCTTTGTTAACTGCATGCAGCCTGGTTGAACATCTTGCATTAACATTTAGCGTTAGGAAATTATTCATACCAAAGCTTTAATGAACATTGTTGGAAGGTGATTTAACATTAAAAACACACCTCCCACAATGTTTTAGTTGGCATTTCAAGTACTCTACAATTATAGTCTCAGTTACATATACAGTTCAAAGCTCCAGCATCATACAGAACAATGACAGTAACTAAGTGATGTCTGTCTGGTGACAGAGAACACTCAGACCACTGAAAAAACAGTAACCAGAAGTAAGGAAATTCATACAAAGGTATAGCGCTTCAAAACTTGACACCATGCTGATGTTTGCTTATAAGAAACAAACAATGAAGAAAGCACCAGGAAACCCCTTTAATCCATTTGCTGATATGCATCAGGTCTTACTGTAAAAACGTATCACGTGGACATAGCTGTTTTGTTTTCTTTTCAGTTATGCACTAAATGGTACATCTGCATATATATGTGGTTCCAGATTCAGGGAACTAGAGGTACAAAAAACCCTTCAGTACTTCCCTGGACCAAGGAAGGTGAGGAAGAACAAAGGTAAAAAATGGAGGCCCACAGTAAGAAGGACCTCATCTTTGGGGCCAGTGGAAGAAATCATTCTTTTTTTCCATTTCATTAGCTGTCAGGAGAGAAATGCTACACAGTCCTGAATGACTCACCAAGTTCTAAGGGATTTTTTGGGGAAGGTGGGATGGAGTGACCAAAAAAAAAAAAAAAAAAAAAAAAAGGCAAAGCTCTGAGCCTTCTCACCACTTGGGGACTGGTAGATGAGAAGAAAAAGAGCTTCCACTACTATGTTCTCCCCTTCAGGATCTAATCTGGAGTTTTCCCCATAATTTTGGTCCAGTAGCCTGCTCCAGCATTCAGTCTTTCCTAGAGCATACACCTTTCCACTGCTTAACAAAGACAGAAATGGAACAACTTCAGCCAATGTCAGCATTATTAAGAGTATTGTGGATATCACCGAGAAAAAAAAAAAAAAAAAAAAAAAAGTTATCTCCTCACCTGCAACAGTGAACTCCACAAGCAAAGACCACTGTCAGCTTTCAGACTCTATAGCACAGCTATCTGATATCACAGCTGTTTGATTTTGTTTATCTTCAAATATAAGCATTAGTTTACTAACTAGAAAGGCTAAAAACTAACTGAAACCACTAAAAAAAATACAACAGGCTTTGGATTTTATGTACACTGTCAACACTGGTTTTCAACATACCCAACAAATCTCACTATGAATAAATCAGATGTTGTTTTAGCCCTTTCATGTACAAGCAGGCAGTGACGTTAAATTTTCTGATGAGGATTGGAGTAATACACAGAAGATGACAGCTGGCAATATATAAGCACTAAGATACACACATTATTGGACAGCTCTTACTCAACAGTTCTAATATACAATGGAAGACTTCAACGCAACCACAGACTCTTACCTGAATATTATCAAATTTCAGTCCAGGCATGGTGAGATTCTCTTTGTCTATGAACACAGTGCTGTATTGCTGGGTGGCAACTGAAATTAGAACATTTCTGGTTTCCTCACTGGGAAGCCAAGCGTCATTTCTTCTGTCTAGTTCACTCATATTTAAAGCTGTGGCAAATGGGTCATCACTCCCAGCAAAAACAGCCTGGATTTGTGAGAATGGCTTGGGGGACTGACTTATTTCTAGTGCTGCTGGAGGACCACCTGCTTCAGGTCTCCCATTTCCCACAGAGAAAGCAGGCTTAGACGAAGCACAAGAACCATCTCCACCATTTGAAAGAGAGGACATTTGTTCTGGAACCGAGGAGCCTGCATTGGGATTACTAACAGAAATAAAATTGGATGTAGTAAACGAATCAAAAAAATCTGAACCTAAAGTGTTAGTGTTAACGGGATCACCAAAGAACTTGCTTAGACTCGGACTTGGCTGAACCACCTGTGGATTAGACTTCACTGGAGTCTCAGTTATACTACTAAAACTGGGAGATTTTACCATCTGAGGCTCAAACCCGTCAGGTAGGAACAACTGTGGCTGAGTATTGACATTGTTTCCTTGGCTGAAAATAGTACACACAGGGATAGGCTCAGTCTCAGGAGATGGCTTGCAAGCACTGGGTGATGGTATCTGGTCATCAGACTTGCTTTTGTCAGTATTATTTGGTTTTGCTTCAACAGGAATGCCGTTTCCCAGCTTTGGTTCGTCTTTCACTGCTTCCTGAATCGATTCTTCCTTTAGAGATGCCTGGTCATCTGTTCCAATCTCAGAAACGTCTTTGGGCGTTTCTTCGTGTTCAGTTTCGCTCTCAGTACTGAAAAACTCTTCCTTACTCACTTCTGCCGGTGGTTTTTGATTACCTTTAGCTTCCATTTGTTCTACAATCTCCTGCAGACACCCAAGCTCACCAGTGTCATCCTCACTGTTGTTTGGCGAATCCGAAATAATGACGCTCTCCATCATTTGCTCATTAAGCTTATCGACAAAGTTATTGGAATCTTCTGACACCGTCTCATTCCCCTCGGACTCAAACTCATCTCCGCCGAGATCGATGGTTTCCTCGTGGAAGAGGATTTCTTCCTGACTTTTCTCTCGAACCCTATTTCCGCCTTCCTCTTCATCCGAGGCACTCCTGGCACTCTGTGCGTTACTTTCTGTGTTCTCCATGGCAGCTGAAGGAGAAAAAAACACATACAAGGGTTAGCTTTGGCACTTGGGCACTGCTTAAGGTAACTAGTAAGTATCTAATATTGAATTTCTTGCTGAAAATAAGTATGAAACACTGAAATTCTTGCTTTAAAGCGCAGTCAGCTATTTGATAAGATTTCTTTTGATAGCTACATAGAGAAAAAAAACACTAAAAAGGCTTTATCATTAAATAAAACACCTTTATCTCCACCTTTTGGTGCCCTGAGAGGGGGGCACAGCCGCTGGGCCTTCCGAGCACAACCCACCCCTCAGCTGAAGCCCCACCGAGAGCAGCTCAACCTGTGTGAGGCAGGGCCCCGGGGACCCCCCAGTATCCCCTCTCAGGACCCCCCAGTCTCCCCTCTCAGGACCCCCCAGTCTCCCTCAGGACCTCCACGTCCCCCCCTTAGGGCCCTTAGGGCCCTCAGGGCCCTCAGGACCCTCCCGGTCCCTCCCGGACCCCCCCCCCCGGTCCTCCCCGGTCACCTCAGCGCCGCGCCACCGCCCCCCTCCCGGTGCCGCCGCTCCCTCCCTGCGCCTGCGCCGGGCGCCTGCGCTGGGGCGGCTGCAGGAAGCGGCCGGCGACGGGCAGCGGCGAGGGCCATAAAGGGCGGCGGGGCGCGGGGCGCGCTGTGTGGGGGCGATGGAGGACGACGCGCCGGTTATCTACGGGCTGGAGTTCCAGGTGGGCGCGGGGTGGTCGGGTAGCTGGGTCCTGTTTCTTTGATGTTCCTGGTTTTGTCTCTCCTAGGGGAGAGAGCCGCTGGTGGGGTGGTTTTGGGGTGCCTGCTGCTCGCTCTGGGGGTGTGAGTGGGGTGAGCGTGGGGCGGGAGGGGGGTGCTGGCTCTGAAAATTGGTGTTTTTGGGGTAAAAAGTGTCGGTGTGGGGCCAGGAGGTAAAAGCAGGGGTTGTCCTTTCGTGGTCGTACCTGGCCTGGCTGTTAGGGCTTCTGCTGTGCCACCAGTTCCTTGTCTCTCTCCCTTGGGAAGTCTCCTTTTGTGGTCCTGGGGTGGTAGGAAGGTGTCAGGAGCCTCAGATGGCTTCTCGTGGTGGTCTGTGGCTTCTTCCTTGTCAGAAAGAAGTCTGTTTTCTTTCATTTTATTATTACTATTATAATGTTTTTTTTTTGTTTGTTTGTTTTGTTTTTGTTTTTTTTTTTTTTTGAGGGGGTGGTATGAAACTCTTTCCAGTGAGCTGTGGGTTTTACTTTGTCATGTCCAGCTGTGAAGGTACCTGGTGTCTGTAGGTGTCCCTTGCTGTACTTTCCATTTGGTGTAACTTGTCCCTCAGAACAAATTTGGCCTTTTTGCTAGTCATTTTGGCTATGAGAGTGTTACTGGGCTGCCTTACTGTAGTATATAAACTCCTCGGTCATCTTTGTGGAAGAGCGCAGGTCTCAGTGCAGTTTCTACAAGTGCTAGGAAAATGCCCCATTAAGTGGCTGGGTAGGTGGGAGAGATCCTAACCCGTGCTTCCTTCCCCCAAGGTTTTTACTCAGCTATTACACTTTCTCTTTGGCAACAGCTGGTTTATCACCATTATGTTAGTAGTAGGAGGTGCTGTGTTTCTTCTGCAGCTCCCAGAGCACTGTTCTCCTGCAGTGGATGTAGCAGCAGAAATGTGTGCACACACGTCCTTTTTCTTTTCCAAAGTGCTCTTGCTCTTAGAAGGTGTTCAGGCAACACAAGGGCTTTCTGGAAGAAGTTCTGGTGTCCTATCTTCAGAGTTGTGTATTCTGTAATCCTGACTATACCAATAGATCTCCTAACCAATTCGTGTGTATTTTGCTATTCGTCTTGCATGGGAGCTGGTGTGTAATATTTACCTGTACTAAATGTTAAATCTGTTGAGGTCTGGTAATATCCTATTGTGTTTGGCTGTAACTCATGCTTAAAAAGTAATAAAACTTACATTTGCAGACTAAGATATATCCTCCATTTAATAAAACTCAGTTTCTTTTCAGTAGGTTTTATAATGACAAGTCTCCCAGAAGTTTTGGAAAGGCAGCCTGTGTGTTGTCTGGTGCCTTGGGGGACCTGCCCCCTCCAGCGTCCCAAATCAGACATCTTCCCTTCTTCTGTGAAACATCTAACAGCTCTCTGTTGGGATGATGGAGCAAAGGGACTGAGAAGGTGGTGGTAATCAGAGAGAGTTATGGTTAATTCAGAGTGTTTAGAGAGAGGGGATGGGGAAAGGCAAGATAATTTAATACAGAGAAGGTAGAGCAGAGATGAAGGTTTTGGTTTTGATTTTCATTAACTGCCAGTGTAGCTTGAAAGCAAGTTACATCGCTATTTTTTTCTGAAAAAGGCCCTAATGGAGAGGCTTAAATCTTAAACCATTCTGTTTCTTCTAACTTGGTTCATCAGATCTAATAAAGATGTATGTGCTTCTGAAAGGTTCTTTAGCAAATTCACCAATATCCTGCATTATGAGAACATGGTAAACAGGATCCCATCAAGAAGCACGTGTTTACTGTGTGGGTGACAGAGCACTGGCACAGGTTGCTCAGAGGTTGTGGAGTTTCCTCCTTGGAGATCTCTAAAAGCTGCCTGTACATGGTCCTGGGCACCCTGCTCTGTGTGGTCTTGCATGAACAGGGGTTGGACCAGATGCCTCCAGAGGTTACTGCCACCTTCAGCCATTCTGCGATTCTGCTGTTTTTTTCTGTTCTGTTTCTTATCTGTCCTGTGTAGAGTTGGCTTATGTTTACTCTCTAACCTGGTGTACACAGAGTGTTTACCACGTGTTATATAGGCTTAATTTTCAGGTGATCCATAACTTCTTTCTGTATCCTATTTTTTGAATATTTTGATTAGGTGTGTAGGCAGTACTGAATGCTGGAAGTGCTGCACTGGGCTTAGTTTAAGGTTGCCTTGCAAACTTGCAAATTTGCCTTGCAATCTTCCAAAGCCAAGAGAGAAGCATAGTACACCTGAGGACAGGACAGTATAGAGCCTGCTGGCTGGCTGCAGGGCCATGCAGTACAAGAGCAGCTACAGCTGCACCCTGAGATGGAGACTGGCTAAGTCAGCCTTAAAAAGCACATTAATGCTTTGTCACTGGTTGTGTACTGCTTTGTGATCCTGCAATAGAAAGCAATACTTGCCCATATTGAAATTTTTAGCTGGTTGTTAGTAGGTTTTACAAATATAATCAGAGTACTGTTGGTTTAGGGTTTTATGCCTGTTTGTAAAAGTAAGGCAAGACTTAATTTCTGTAAAGGAAAATGTGACTTTTTAGGAAAAAAATTAAAGCAGTGCAAAATACTAACTAGAATGGATTGGTTACAGGTTGTGTACAATGCGTGTATATGTATATAATTAGTATGCACTGAGAATAGCTCCAGTGGTTTATCTTTATTCTGGTAGAAAGCAGGTGTAGACTTACTTGAAGGAGTACAACAGGACTTGAGGAAGACATAGGCCATGTGTGCAGTACCCGGGGAAACCTTTGCATCCTCTTAGGCTCAGACGTGCTCCCAGTACAGGATAGGACCGGGTACAAAGGCTATAGCCTGATAGGAGTCGAGTTCTCTTCCTTGGGACAGCCTTTCTGATGGCTTGTAGGATGAGAGAAAGCTGTCTATACACAATGAAGATGATCATTTTGATTTTTGCTTTAGAGACGTCTTTGGAGGATTTATTTAGAAAATTGAATCACTTCAAAAAACTGCATGATAATGTCTTAGTGAAATTCCTAGTGTTTTTCTCAGGCTTCTTTCTTTCCCAGTATTTTTTCTCACATGAGAACCAATCCTGTGTATTTTAATCCAGGCTGAGAGCATAGTTTTAGTTAGTCTTCTGATCTGCCTCCCCCTTCATGTCCTCCCAGCTGTCCTCCAGGATGGACATCTGTGGAGCTCCAGTCAGACATTTAAGGGGTTTAAAGGCTTACTGGAGACACACACGCAAAAAGTGGATAAATTCAACACTGTCTCAAGTAATTCTCCAAAGATCTTCATAGTGTATTAAGTGGATAAGATGGAAACTACTTCTTTTAAGAGCCTCAAGCAATTAGCAGGAGCTCAGTAATATTGGGTATGGTAGAGCCTAATGGCAATAAGAAGCTGAAGTTCTGTGAACGTGAAGGAGCTGTGACGGATGATTGTTGCTCATTACAAGTGAGCAGTGACAACGTGAAAGGGTTTCTGATGATTGTGCCATGCACGTTTTTGTGAGGGTTCCTGTTATAGCTGTGAAGGTTCACAGAGCCTGTCAGTGTTTGGAATAGCTTGGTGGTGGGAATTGGGTTTTACAAGGTTTGAGAGAGCAGCTGGCAGAGTGCTAGGGGTGTGTGTGCTGCCAGCTTCTTCTCCGGTAGGTTCACTGCAGCTTCTGACAGTTGGTGGAGGAGGGTCTCCTGCTGTCATGGGAGAAGCAAGGGTGTCCTACTTTAGTAAAGAGCAAAGTGTACCTGCTTGAAAATTGAAAATATGCCAGAAGATGAAAGAATTGTGCATGACATAAGTCTGGGGCATCCCTGAGGTGGAAGGATGACAGCTTTTTCCCTCCAGAATGGGGCATCAGCAAAGCCAGCCCTCGTCCTCCCCCTCCCCTGTGAGTAGCTGCAGGCTATTTCTGGGTTTGAGTATAAGCAGATGGTCAAATGACTTTAAATTCAGATTTGGGGGCTGCAAACCAAATACTGTGTCCTTTACATCTTGTATTGCAATTCCACTGCTTGTTAGTGCAGATTGTTTATATGATTTTCAGATGATACATGGGCTATGCATATTCTTCTGATTGTATTACATTTAATGCAAATATTCACGTGTTGGGGGCAGTGTTTTTGTTTGCTGATACCAAACCAATGCAATGCTTCAGCTAGACAAAATGTGCAGAAGTATTGACATTACTTTTTTTTTGCATATTAACACCTGTAGTAGTAAGTCTAATATACTCACTTTAAACCAAATTTCTTCATCTTTTAGAGGCTCGTCACTGTGTTCCTCTGGGTAATTTCTTGCTGTTGCCAAGGACCATCTATCCTGTTTCTGTTCCACTGCATTCTGAGGTTTTGGTTACTCTGCCCTTCTGCCAGGAGGCTGAGTTGTTAGGGTTTGACAGAAGGGGGTCTTTACCCAACATCACACACAGCTTGTGTGATGCCCCCTCTCCAGTTGGTCTTTCTTGTGTTCTGGCATGGTGAGTGCTGCTTCTACCACTTTATACTGCTATTAGTCATGCTTGTATTTTAGATTTTTACATACCCTTTGCATTACATAAATGTGTATTTCTGTTGTGCATTTGCAGTTCTCTTCTTTGTCCATTGTGATGTGTTTCAAGACCTCTTTCTAAGACAAGGGAGCAACTCTTACACGGTGTCAAAGATTCATTCACTGTGAGCCTGTTATTTTTTTCACCACAATTAAAATCATATTGTATTATATTCAATCTTATTATATGCAATAGGATCTGTTAAGCATATGTGCCTGACAGGAGTAACTTTGGACAGATTGGGTTTGTCCTGATGAGTGCAACTGTTTTCTTGGCACAGGAGTTTTTTCAAGTCTTTGCCCAAGCCTGCCTTTGTTTGTTTGCTTAGATTGTTGCAATTTGCTCTTGGGTCAGCTTTTCCCTGGTGTGTAGCTGCAATTGTTTCCCCATCACTGGAGGGGATAAACTATTTCCCCCACAGCTTATAGCAACCTCTTCATTCACCTTATTCTCTTCCTTGGTTTCATCTTAAATTTTCCTGTTGGGATTGGTCTTCCTAGCTTTAGTCTAAATGGCTTTCCCTGAAAGTTCAGTTTTCCTCAGGGCAACAGTAGGATTTTTTTTCTTCAACACATTGCTTCATTCCTTTTCAAGTATACTTTGCTGTATCTTCATCAGGCAGTTTGGCCATTTCCTGCACTTTCACAGGATCTTTGTGCTTTGCTGGCAGTATACTCAACAAAATCTGATTCAAGAAGGTGCATGATCACTTCCAAACTTCTGGTCCTTTCTTCCTTGAATCATTTTCACAAATGTTCTTACAATCTGGTAGCCAGTTTGTGTTAGGTGATACACTATTTCTTTCATCTTCATTTGGCCGCAAATAGACAAGGCTTTCTTCATGCTTGTATAAATTTGGTCTCCTAATTATATATTGGAATAAGCAGGTAGAGTCTTCACGTAGAGTTTCATGTGGCTGGAAATGTTTCATGTGGCTAGAATTTTGGAGTGGCTGGAAAGTTGTGCAGAGGAAAAGAATCTGGGGGTGCTGGTCAATGCTCACTTGAACAGGAGCAGGCAGTGTGTCCAGGTGGCCAAGAAGGCCAACAGCATCCTGGCTTGTATCAGGAATAGTGTAGCCAGCAGGACTGGGGAGGTGATCGTCCCCCTGTACTCAGCTCTGGTGAGGCCGCACCTTGAGTACTGTGTTCAGCTTTGGGCTCCTCAGTACAAGAAGGGCATTGAGGCCCTGGAGCATGCCCAGAGAAGGGCTACGAAGCTGGTGAAGGGCCTGGAACACAAGTCCTGTGAGGACCAGCTGAGGGCACTGGGGTTGTTTAGTCTGGGGAAGAGGAGGCTCAGGGGAGACCTTATTGCTCTCTACAACTGACTGAAAGGAAAGTGTGGGGAGCTGGCTGGAGGTTGGTCTCTTCTCCCAGGTAACTAGTGACAGGACTAGAGAGAATGGCCTCCAGTTGTGCCAGGGGAAGTTCAAGTTGAAAATTGGGAGATCTTTCTTCTCAGAAAGAGCAGTCAGGCATTGGAACGGGTTGGTCAAGGTGGTGGTGGAGTCACTGACCCTGGGGGTGTTCAAGGAAAGGTTGGATGTGGTGCTTAGGGACGTGGTTTAGTGGGTGACGTTGACAGTAGGGTGATAGTTGGACCAGATGATCTTGGAGGTCTTTTCCAACCTTTATGATTCTATGTGAACTCTTACAAACTCTTTAACTCTTCATTGCTATCAATACTCATTTTTTAAATATTTTTGAACCAGTTTTATACTTTTTTCCTTTTCCCAAATGCTTATGCTTTCTTGACAGAGAGATGTGTCTGCACCTTTGTTTTTGACAAAGGGCAGTGCAGTTTTGCATGAGTGTAAATTGCCAGGGGTGGTTGTAGGCTTACTAGATATCTGAATCTCTAGCAGTTCTGGGTTCTGAGTTTCTATTCTGCTGCAGATTAGGCAATTATTCAGTTCTTTGGCACAGACTGAACTGAGTATGAAGCAACATTAAGCTTTCAAAAGTGGAGATGCCTCTCTGAAGTAATCAACATCAGGGACACGTCAGCATCGTGTTTTCGTGCACTGTTAGAAGTAAGATGCCATCTTCTAGTGGGTGCATAACTAATTGGAGATATGGATGGAAGTCTGATATATTAGCTCACATCAAGAGGAGCTGTTATGACAATCTGTGTAGTTTTACTGATGAAGATTGTGTAAATTTTGTGACCACCTCCGATTACTTCTACAAGAGTTTTTCATAGTACAGCAGAGTGACCTAGGTGTGAAGGGACCTGTGGAAGGTCATCTCTTCCAACTCCCATCTCAAAGCAGGTTCAATAGATGAGGCTGTTTAAGGGCCTTGTCCAGCTGAGCTTTGATTTTCTGTTTTGAGATTCCACAACATAGCTCTGGTGTATGACTACCGTCACTGGGCATTTTTTCTTAACTTCTAGTCTGAATCTTCCTGTGTTGCAAACCTGTCTTTGCTGCATCTCAGCTTGTTGCTGTGTACCTTGAAGAATACAGATGTGCTCTTATCTGTACCCTCCCTTTAAACACTTTAAATAAGCAGTAAAACTTATTAGTTTAAGCTGAATAAATAAAGTGAAACAAAAGAGGATTTCACGTTCCGCTTCAGTTACTGTTCTAACTCTGCTATTAAGTGGAAAAGGGCAATAACTGCTGCTGAAGCAATTGTAGTCTGACTGCAAAGATCTAAGTTTAAAGCAAACAAACCAAACCCCTTAGATTTCAGGTAAGTGAATAAAATTTAAGCCCAGAATGTGTAACCTCACAACTAATGCAGTGAGTGTGGACATCCATAAGCAGAGCTTAGTCTTGTTCCCATGTCTGCAATTAATCCTTCAATCCACATAGTAAAGGAAGGATTTACTTTCTGGTAATGGAGCAGGCAGTGTTTCCTTTCTGGTTGTGTGTACTGTGACTGTGTTTTCAGTTACAGGAACAGTAGCAGGGAAAATGTTTTCTATATGATTTGTTATTTATATATTTGATTACGGGGAGGTGATGTGAAATCTTAATATGAGATGTTCCATCTCCAGTGGGAAATGCTAACATTGGATTTCAGATCATGTGTGAAACTAATAAATTATTTAAATTTTTGTTCTCTTTTCTAGGAAAAACCCACACTTAAGTAACTCATTACCACCCCAATGAGCCTTCATGCCTCCATCACCCCATTACCACCATCACTCTCCTTTTTCTCTGTTCATCCAAGGTGTTTTTTTGCTATGGTATTAGTTTTATTTCTTTTCTGCTGTGATATTGGTGTAAGTTTTATGCAAAGTTCATTCAGAACTTGCACTTCTGCTACTAAAAACATGGCAGTTTTACTATCTTGGGAACAGATGTTGCATTATGAATGCATCTTATAATTGTTATTTTTGTATTCATTCATAAGCTTTTCCCTCTCCAGGTATGTGACTTATGGCTCTAAAGTACTTTAGGATGCAGTAAATGAAGAAACACCAGTTCATTATGTTTAGCTTGATTCTGTCTCTCTGACCCATATTGAATTTTAGTGTGATCATTGATATAGACTATTCAGGTTGATGTTTTTTTAACTATGAGTTCACACCTTGCTTTAGAAAGCTTAAAAATAGCTTTAGCTGTACTGCAGCAACAGTTTATTTTTTATTTTTAAGTTTGAGTTTGACATGGAAACAGGTGTTTCTATTTTAAGCATGAAATGGTGTACTTCTGTATTCCAGTACATGCAATATTCCTTACACTGGAATCCTAAACTCTATTTTCTCCACTCTTCCTCAATCTCAGTTTCTCTCCAGACCGATTTTGTCACCTTGAAAGACTCTATGCAGGCAGAAGATGCAGCTGTAGCACTGTGATGTAAAGTGTGCTGGTCAGAAATGCCTTTGGAGCGTAGTGATGCTGTGTCCTGGATCTCAGCACATGTTGAGGACCATTTTTTGTCGTCCATAGAGACTTTTGTGTTCTGAAAACACAGGGAGGAATTGATCATTGTTAAATTCTGTAGGTTTTCTGTTTTGTTGTGTATGTGTAACCCTTAATTTTGTGGAATAAATCAGAATTGGAGAAGCTACAGAACACTCCGCAGAATAAATGCATAGGCTTTGGAAAGCCTGGGGTTCATTTGGTTTTCTTGGCAGATGGCATTGAGAAGTCTTTCATGTTCGCTTTGCAAAGGCGGTATCTGCTTTGTGGTAACTGGGTGGGATTTTTGACTGTGTATTTCTAAACTTCCTTTTAGGCTGTTGAAGTATTTGGTTGGGAATATTGATCATAATTGGGCTGCTGCAGTACCACCCCAGTCTTGTAACACTCTTTACCTGGTTTAAGCCATTCACGTTTTTTCATAGAGGATCCTGACTGAGCTTCATGGTGGGTCTGAAGTTTAAACCTGTAACCAAAAGGTTGTTCATAGCTCATGATGACTTTACTCTCACCTTGTTAATAACCTTTATCCTAATCTTAGACCTTCTTTAATAATGAGGGTGATCTAATTACCAAGGTTCTTGGATTGTCTAGAAGCACCAGTAGGTGAGGCTTTGCTGGCCAGTGTGTGATGCCATGCATCATGTCAATTTTCTTGGTAAATAAAATTTTAATATCTTTTGATATAGATCCTTTCAGGTCTGTATGCAACTTAGCGTTCTGCAGATAACTGGCTTTGTATAAGACAGAGCTTTATTGGCCTAGATTAATGGATGCTCATTATACTTTGCTCTTTGTTAAGTTTCTAATTGCTGCAACCATGAGGCAGGATGCTTTTTGAAAGATGTTAATTGCAGCCTGCTCTGACAGGTTATAGGGCAAGACGGCAAATTGGAGTCACTTTCTTCTAGGCTTCTGACAGTGCTCCCAATGCCGAGACTTGGTTAATCACAAGTGTTATTCAGTGGCTTCGCCTGTTGAAATAACATGCTCATTCTCAAAATGTAACTCCAAGTAGACAAAATTAGAGACACATTTGTCCATGAGATACCTGGTTGTCCATCATAACGCTACTCTTTTCAAGATTCAGATTGTCCTTACTTGTGAACAATTGATAAATTTGAACCCTATATGGATGTTGGATATGGATACGGATGTTTCCATCTTATGATGGACAATAAACAGTAGTTTACCATTTTATTTTGGACGCTTTGTGTTTAACCTGATTCATTCTTGAAAGCAAAAACATTAGATCTACTTGAAAGGCTTGGAAAAGGGTAAAAAACCCCTTTGTTTCTTTATTTTATTAAAGATCCTGGAGGTCTCTTCTGCTCAACTTGCAGAGATTATAGAAGCTTGTTTGCTTGAAAGAGACACATTGCCATTGGCTTACTTGTAGTGTTAATTTCAGTGTAATTGAAAGGAGGTCTGAAATACAGAGAAGCTCTTGCTAGAGATCTGCAAATATAAATGCTGCTTAAGACAGAACAAAAGCTTTTCTTCAATATTCTTAACTCATATTGTTTCTGTCAATTAGAAACACTGTCCAGGCTTGTAGTTAAGTGCTGTATAAATAAGAGAGCAAAAAACACATCAGTATGGATTAAAACTGGACTCTGATCTACATTTGAATGTGTTTTGAGAACAAACTGAATCATGTTCTCTAGTATTTTTTTCCCACCCATATAAATGTTGTTAGTAGCCTACACTTACTAAGCTCATTACTTTTTTTTAACCTGTGCTCAAGACTGAGCAAAATATTACATTGTCTAAATTAGTTTTTACATTTCAGATGCAAGATTTATCCACCCTGTGAAACTCAGAGTTAGTTCTGAAAAATGAGTTTATCCTTATTAATGTTGCTAGACAAGGGCCTGGATTGCTTTGTCTTGTTTAAGAAAAATCCATCTCTTCAAGTTGCTATGCTAGAACTATGTTGTTCTTTTAAGAATGTGTTGTGATCCAGTTGAAATTAATCTTTCCAAGCTTCTAGGCATCTTTCTGATATTAATCTATAAGTTTTAGACAAGACTATCCTGAACCTAATGGGCCTGAATACAGAATGTAATTACTGTCTAGCTGCAAAACACGAGAGCAGCATGCGGGGCCAATCTGCAGCTATGAGTCCTGAGTCCTTACCGTGTAGGCTCCAGTGTATGAAGAAATCTGAACTATTTTGTGCCAAGTAGGGTGTGAATTGCAAAGGTTTGGCCTTTTTGTTTTGTTTTTCTCCCCGTGTTTTTTTTTTTTTTTTTAAATAACCTGATATTCATTATGATTTTATTTTTTTTATATGGGAAAGTAGTGGATATATGCTATTCTACTTATACTTGCTAGAAATGCCTTTATGAGTGTTTATTCTGCTTATCTACCATGAACTCAAATGTAGCTGAGCCTCAACCACTGACTAGTACAAACTAATAACTATGCATTATTAGTTTCTTATGGGTTTAATATGGTTTATTATTAATTCAAACTATTTCTCAATGTATTCCATATATAGGAGGTTCTTAACTGTTGATTTGCTTCTTCCAAGACTGGTTGTTGCAAGGTGAAGAGTCTAGCATTCTTGTTAACAGTAATATTACAATTGTGTAGGATTATGAATGATTTTGGTAAATAAATAACAAGTTAATTCTCCAGTCATGCAGACAACTCTTAGTGGTCTAGAATTGAAAAAGAAAAAAGGGGTTGTTTGTAATTTTTTTTTCTAAGTTTCGTGTTTAGTCCTGAGGAAAAGGATAGCGTCATTTTTATGTGGGGTTCTTCAGTCTGAATTGTTCGGGGGGAGCAGTGGTGGGGAAACCTTCTGCAAGAAAACATTTTTGTTTTGATATCATAGCCAATGTATTTAAGAGTTGTTCTAGTTTTTTTCTTCATTCCTGATTCATGAAGAGGAATTGATTTGGAAGAATTGCTTTAATGATGAGTGTTTTCACTTATGATGAAGGCCAGGTAATACATTTAGGACCTGTATCTTCCATGCACGTCATAAATATCAGAAACTGCAGAAAAATCTATTAAAGTAGACATAAAGGGCAGGAAACTGTGCAAACTGTAAGAATGATGTTTGTAATGATAGATACATAAGATTAAAGATTTCTTAGTGGATTGTGTTAATTGGACTTTTCTAATGGCTTTCTCTTTCCCTAGGCTCGAGCTTTAACACCTCAGACAGCAGAAACGGATGCAATAAGATTTTTGGTTGGAACACAATCTCTTAGATATGATAATCAGGTAATTTTTTGGTCCAATGTCAGTTGTAATTTTTTCTTCTTTTTGTTTTAACATTGTTCCCATATCTTTTGATTTTTTTTCCCCCTCTATCCCCCTCTCCCCACATCAGTTTGAGCTTTAAGTGGTAGTTAAATTCAAGACTACTGTGAGTAGGATAAAAAGATACTGGTAAGAAACATAAGTTAATGTGTAAATTTCTTAAATAAAAGATTAAATTCTTTTAAATTATATGACTAAATCAGACAGACTTAATGAAGCAACTGCTGTGTTTCTGTGAATTTAAATCTTTAGATTCTTTGGAGCTCTCTTTAAGCCATGGAAGACATGCAAAGTAAAACAAAATTGTTTAACCCAAAATTATTTAACCCTTGATTGTCTCTTACGGGACTCCTGACATGCATATAGTATGTGAAGCTTCATAAGACTGGATTTTTCATTTTTAGTTATCGGTAATCAACTGTGTACTTTCTGATCATAAACTCAGTAGGTTTAAAATCTGAAGGAATCAAATGGATTCTTTCAATTGAGCCAATTGAGAAATTGTCTCAATTTCTGTTGGGCTGTTTTCTTCTGTAGTTAAGAGTATGGTACTTCTAATTTTACAGTATTCTCTTTTTTTTTTTTGACTAAAATTCAATGAATGTGTTCATACTGCAAGGAGATTTTGCGTGCCAGAACAATTAGAAAAACTATTGGCTGTCAGGTGGATGGGAGTAGCGGAGGGGCTACAGGGATGGCTTTTGTAAGTATTGAACTGCAGCTTCATTCTCTGTTCTTAATGTGATGCATTTACCAGATGTTTTTGGAAATGTATGCAGAAAACATACTGCACTTTATTCTTTTTTGATCGCTTAGATAGGGGTTGGACTCAATGATCTTGAGGTCTCTTTCAACCTAGACAATTCTGTGATTCTGCTTTCTCAGAACTCTCCCAGTTACCTTCAGTCTTGTGTGTTAGAATCCCGAATACTTCTATGGCTTACCTTAATGCATGGCATTATGTAAGGACAGAGAATGGCAGTGGTCAGGCTGAAAGTGTTCCCCTGTCTCCTCTGCAGCCCATGAGAGCATGATGTAAGAAAATCAATTATGGGGATTGCGTAATTAAAGAAAGAGTAATCTTGTTCTGAAAGCAGTAGTTTTAATCTCCTTGCAATAGTCATTTCTGTCACTTGTAACTTCTCCAAACTTAAAGAAGAATCAAAGGATTTTGTTCTCTTACAAATATTTACATTTTTTTCCTCAGTACTTGGGTTCAGGCTTTTCCCAGCATAATTACAGCAGACAGGTAACTTCTTTTTGCAGATATTGGTAATAAAACTGCTCATGTCCAAAAGGTGCTTTACAACTAGCATAACAAACCTCCTTAATCAGGATACTACAGTCACATTGAGGAAGTTCACCCTGTAGGCTTACACTTACCATTTTTGGCATCCTTGTCTATAGTGTCCATATGCTGCACTGATTTGTCCCAGGTGAGGCTCATTTCTGTACTGAGAGGGAAAAGCTAGAAAGCCAGGGATTCAATAACCGAACAATGACAACATGCAGAAATGGAGCTTGTGTAAGACAGTTAGTATAGGTCAGTCAATGTTTCTGCTAGTATTTGTCTTTGTGGCATCGCACCGTGATGCACAGTACTTGGTACTGTGAGAATTTTTTGTCTTTAGCATAGTTGCCATTCTATATGATAAATAAAATTTATTATGAATTCAAAAGGTTAAGGGGATTGATTGCATAAAAACAGTGGGGTATGTCTGGAATTTTGTGGTTCTTTGTGTAAAGCTGATGAACTGGAAGACTGTGCTGTTTGACATGCTGCAAAAGATGGCAGTTTTCAACTTGAAAGGTTATAAATGATATCCTCATGAAAGAATTACATTTCGTATTTGCTTAGTTTTACTCTGGACCTTTGATTGGTTAGTTCTGTGTTCCAGCAGGTCTCCAGCTATTGGTGAAGTCAGCTGAAGCAGAAATATAATAGCAGAGGAGAAATTGGTTACCTGTAATTTTAAAGGACTTCAGATGGGGTAAAGAGCAGTCCCTTACTTTCTGTGCTAAGTGACCCTTTTAACCTGGTTAGTACAGGCACAGAATACATGCAAGTGTAGTAAATGAAATTTTGATTTGTAGTTTCACCTATGGGGACTTTGTTGGAGCTGCTGAAGGAGACTCCAGTGGAAGGTTTACTTCCCCTTTTATTTTTAAGATAACTGAGAACAAACAGTTAAGCAGTTCTGATTGTGCCCTGTGCAGAAAACTAAAATCTTAATTTTTAAAGTAAGATCTTCACATTTCACATAATTTCTGTTAAATATCTGATTTGGTAAATTTGAGGGATCCACTTTGAGATTTAAAAGCCAATTACAATGTTTTTGCTTTATGAAAATAATAATAGGAATTGCTCCTCATGCCTAGAGCCTGTAGGAAGTTTTGCCTGAAGGTTGTAAATATGTTGCTGTTCCTTACCTCGGAGTTCTGAGTTTGTTCACAAATAAAATAGCTCTTTTACAATTCAAATTTTAAGTTTATTCAGAACATCAAAATACATCTGATAAGAGCAGTATAAAGGGCTGTGATGTCTGGTGATGAAGTTAGTAATTTTTAGTGATGAACAAGTGTACCCTCTGTAGAGAGAGAAGTACTTGAACTAGGATGCAAGGAGTAGATTTAAAAAAAAAAAAAAAAAAAAGCCCAAAATAAAGGGGGAACTATAGGTAAGTCTGAGTGACATGACTCTGGAGGGTTATGGAAGGCAGGAAGGACATGAAGTTGGAGATGCAGTTTCTGCAGGAGATGGATAGAGTCCCGATTCCTGTGTAGATTTCCAGATTTAGGGCAACAAATAGAGTTCAGTCTGAAAAGGTAGCTTGCTAATCAACTGCAGGAGTGCCTTTATGCCTGGAATGGCAGAGTGGAAGAACACAGGTGATGAGATCCAGCATGATATTTGAAGAAGCATTTGCTGCTGACAGTGTTTGGGAGGAGAAGGAAAGAGGTAACATGTAAATTCAGCCATTTCAAAAAATAGTGTATAATATTATTTAATGTGATTACAGCTCTCTAAAAATTGTTGGAATTTGCTGTTGAGCTTACTGGAATTAGCCCCTTGAGGTTACTTGTGTGTGTTGTGTGAGGTTGGAATCTTTCTCAATTTCTTCTATTTCTGAGGCAGCTGTAGAAAAAAAATCATCAACAATAGGGAGGAAAAATGAGAGTAAGATATATCTATTAAAAGACATAGAGCTAGTAATTTTAAAAAAGAAATCCAAATATTCTTAATCTTTCAGTTCAGCATTTTAATTTTGCACATAGCTTAAACTTTGTATTTCCAAATGCTTTAGTAATTGGTACAGATTTATATATTGGTGCAGATGTAGGATTGCTTGAAGTGAATTCTCAAAGTTTCTTACTGAGTTTCTAGTATTTGTGTTTCAAAACAGAATCCTTTCCCTCCCTCCCATTCTTTCTTCACAGGACATTTACATTTGACTTCAGTACAGGATTAGTGCAGACATCTAGACTAAGGATTGTGATGTTTTTATTTCTGTCTATTGCTAGAAGTGTTGAATTGCAATACTAGTGGCTTATTTACTATTAACTATAATATGAAAAATCACCTTCAAGCTTTAAGTTGCAAAATTGAGAAGAATAAACATGGTATTTCATCAAAACAGGGAAATGGCTTGTTTTTCTAGAAAAGTCTATCCTGCATGAAATCGATAATATGCTAAATTGTTAGTATAACAATTAATTAAAGTAGATATCAGATATAAAATTCTCATTACATTGTTTTGTGCAGTCATCATGTATAATTAAGACCCACAGGAAAACATTTGAAATCCTAATGTTCTCTTTTATTGTATTTGCAGATTCACATCATAGATTTTGATGATGAAAATAACATTATAAACAAAAATGTGCTTCTTCATCAAGTGGGTGAAATCTGGCACATTAGTGCCAGTCCTGCAGATAAAGGTGTACTTGCTACTTGCTACAATAAAAGTAAGTTCTTTCTAACAATTTTGAACTTAAATATTTTGATATTTTTTTTTTGAATGCACAACAATGGAACACTTGGCTATGTGTAAACACTTTAAAATAGGAGTTACCAACACAGGCATTTTTTTAAGATCATCTGTGCCATTAATTATACCTTGTCTGTCTCCTATCCATAGATCATCCTGGTTACAAGCCTGTTTGCATTCACGTCAAAGAATTCAGCATAACCAAAGTGTTGCTTACCTGATTAATGTAAGCATGTGAAATAAAATACTCCTGTTATTTTAGGCTTCAATCTTTTTATTGCTTTATATGTTTAGTTTTGAAAGTGAAAGTAAATGTCTTTCCAAACGGCATCTTGCCAGCATCAAGCTCCTTTAAAATTGCAGGTGAAGTCTGTATATAGTGTTGATGTCATATATTTAATGCAGACGTGCCCACAGAGGACTATAAATTATCTAAATATCTCATTGGAAACAGTAGGAGTGTTCCTTGTGTAACCTAACACTAAGTGCACAGCTGTTGAGATTAAGGATCTTCGTGCCTTTCCTAGGCAAGGCAGGTGCGAAGATATTCCTGTTATGAGGTGTGAAAAATCCCCTTGCATCACTTGAGGAAGGCGGTACTTTTTCTCTCTGGCAAGCAAGAAATCTGTGCTGTCAACCTGATATTGTTCTAGTATATATTAGTGTATTCTTTCATGGAATAAAGCAGGTCTAAGAATTTAAGAATAAAGTAAGTAGTGAGTTTCAGACTTCATGCATCTGTCAGCTGTGGAGCTGTAAATTCCTACTGCTCAACCTTGTGTTAGAGAAAGGGTTCCAAGACTGCTTCGTTCTCCTTTGTCTTTCTACAAAAAAGTCCTACAATATGAATTAGGCGTGTGTGTGTGGGGAGCATTGTTGTGTGTTCTTCAAAACAAAACAAACTGCTGTATAGTGGGAAAGACTTCATAGAATTTATGCATTTCCCCACTCCCACCCCCATGTAACTGAACAGCAAGGTGGTGAGAGGTTATCAACTCTGGTATTTAAATAGGACATTACGTAAATTAATAGAATATCCTGAGTTGGAAGGGGCCCACAAAGATCATCAAGAAATGTTAACATCTCTTAATTTATTCAGTTTGTATCTGTTTTTAAACTCAAATATTTTAGACTGTGTGATAACCACTAATAACTTCATATGCCTTTCTAAGAAAGGCATATATTTAAGAGTTGTTACTCTACAATGCTATTAGAAACATTCCTTACAGCAGTATTTTTTTAAAAAAAAAAAAAGCCTCTTTGGGAGAGAGCTTATCAAGTGAGTGTGTCTGCTAGCCAGACAATTTAAATTTCTGTACCATTTCTGGTCTCCATTACTGGATCTATTAAATCACATTCATGTTTTCTATTCTAGCTTTTCCGTGTTCTAGATTTGGCTTACTTGTTTATAAACATTAAGCTTTCTTGTTTGTACTTCGTTCATTTTCATTTAGAATCATCAACCCAAAATGTTCTGCAGAAAACAAGATCTGATTCTTAAATGTTTATTGATGACTCTAAATAGCAATGTACAGAGCTGAAAGCACACAGCACAAGGTTCTAATAATAAAGAATACAGAGTTCAGCAGACAACTTACTTCAACTAGTAATGCAACCAAATTAAACAATCGAAACCTTAAAATCCCTTCTAAGGTACTGTTTTTTCTGAATTATTTTAAGAAGATACTACTTTCCCTTATTGAAGCACCAGGTAAATGAGATGCTGTCAGGAACAGTCATAGGTATTGGGACCACCTCTTTTGTCTGAGCACAGTACTTCTGGCAAATTTTGACTGCTGTTGAAACTGAGAGAATGAATTAGTGATGTGTGGCCATTGCTAATAGCTGCTTCTCAAAGTCACTTCAGTAAGTAGTGAAACTTGGCAGAGAAGAGAAGTGGAATCACACTTTGCAAGCCATAGATCACAGAAGTGCGTTAATGAAATAAGGTGAAGCACTTGTGGAAAAAACTGTGAAAATCTGTCTTGGATATTGGTGAAGAGACTGAGTTTTCCTTCATTTTCTCATGCGTATAGTTACTTAAACATAACCATTGTTGGTTAGGATCTTTTTTTTACATCTTGGTTATGCTGTATTACTTCACAAAGAAAAAAGTGTGGTACATGCGAACAGAAGAGCACTCTTCAGAGATCCCTGTTTATTGTCTATGGAGAGAAGTATATCGTTCATATAAGAATTTTTGGGAATATAAAATCTGAACTGTAAATGTAATAGTGTGTACCTGCCTTGTAAAGATATTTCTGATGCTCAGTGTTTGAAAAGGATTTGACATTTAGTGGTACAAAAATACATAGCTGATCTTTTTGTTGTTCTAGTGTTTTGATCATCTGGAGTTGCTCTTGTTAAGACCACAGATAAATTTTCTTTCTAAAGGTGATTTATTCAAGACAAATACTTTTTAGGCTCTTTTTCCCCAGATTGTAGCTACTCTTTGTTTTAAGTGATACCAAATTCTTCAAACACAGAAAAATCTTTCTGTAGTATCCAGTTACTATAATCTCCTGTGATATTATGACATTCACACTTTTTTCTTAATAAACTATATAGCCATTAAAACTACTGTCTCAAAGTCAAAAGTGACTCTAGCAGTCTTACTGTATGTGTTGAAATACAAGCAATTTGTTGGTACTTGCTATTCTTTTGGAGAGGTAAAATGTTACAGCTAAACAATTTAATATGCAAAGTATTTTTCTAATTTCTGCTGAGTGCTAGGAACTGTATGAGGGGAAACTGATATACTCAGCTAGTAAAGGTATGTTACCTGTGGGATCAAGAATTAAATGGTAAGATGTAAGCCATTTGTGTTTGGGATGGGATGGCACAGGATACAATGATGTTCTGAAACTTTTACCGTTCTTTTTGAGAGAGGTTTGAATTAATGTAATGTGTCTGTCAATGAAAAGTTGAAACATACTCTTGGATGGGGAAGCTTTTTTCATTTTTTTCTCCCTCTCAAGTACTTCAGCTACTGATAAGCATCGTGGTATTTGTACAGCATATGCTTCCAAAAATACAGTTATGAGGCATTTTTCCAGGAAACATACAGCTAGAAAACCAGAAACCTCCTTCAAAATAAGCGATGCTAATGTAGAATCTTCTGATGTCACTCTCTGCACTGAATTTACAAAGTTTTTTCCCTGATTTGTGAATGTGAAATCATTTAATTCCTTTTGAATGAAAGAGGCATAAGCAGGTAGAACTTATAATGTAGTTATTATTGTTGGTACCCCTACTGATGAGCAAAGTCTGGTGACAAACCGTAACAGTATAGCTAGGCTTCCATATCAGTGAAAACTTTTGTCTGTTAGCCACTAGATTACAGAATCATACAGGTTGGAGAAGACCTCCAAGATTTTTCTTTTTTATTTGTTTGCCACTGAAAATTACTAGCTTGGATGTAGCTAAGGTATGAGAACCCTACAGATAATACAGTAAAACTGATGTAGTAACAGGTAAGATTTTTCTAAGTTTAACTTCTGCATCTGTTTAGAAGAAACATACTTATTAGAAGGCTTTAAACAACCTTCATAATAGTGCAGGGGGAGATACTAGCATAGCAACCTGTGGTTTTCATGTGCATTATTACCATAATTGGATCTTTCCATATAAGCAAAATGGTGGTTTTACATTGTCGCCATCTATTTTGGGCAATCGTGACACTGACATAACTTCTTTGGGTTTTCAGTTTGGCAGCTATTTGTTATTGCGAGCACTGTAAGAATTAGGAATGCTATATTTTATACCACGTGCCCAGATTGTAAGGAGAAAGACTTATAAATATGTGAAAGAAGCTAAGTATGAGAGGAAAAACTGCATTAAAACATGTATGAAAATCTTGAGGATGGGGGAAGCAGACTTCTAAAATTAATATTTTCGATACCTAGATGAAATTATGCACTGCTAGTCAGTTTTGTGACAATGATGCATCTTTCCCCTCTATTGTGCCAAGTCAACTGAATCAAAGAGGTTTTCCTTGAGCAGGATAAGATTACTATTGACAGCTTTGAAATGGATAAGAATTAAGGCAAAAATGATTTTTGTAATCTTATAATTTTGAAATTTAACAATCTAACCTAATTTATAATACACATTAGGTTTGAAGAAGGAAAAACAAACAGCCAAAAGGATGTATTGTTGTGTGAGGAAGTAATGGCCTCAAATGGCACCAGAGGAGGTTTAGGTTGGATATTGGGAGAAATTTCTTCACTGAAAGGGTTGTTAGACTGGAACAGGCTGCTCAGGAAAGTGGTTGAGTCCTTGTCCCTGGAGGTATTCAAAAGATGTGTAGATATGGTACTTAGTGACGTGGTCTAGTGCTAGCCTTGCCAGCAGTAGGCTAACTGTTGGACTTGATGATCTTAGAGGTTTTTTCCAACCTAAATGGTTCTATGATTCCACATAGGGTCTGGGGCTGTGGTAATACAGGCAGCAAAGAGCTGGCTGCAGTTGAACTTTGACTGGCTAATGCTTTCTCTCTGAAAATTTACATGGGTTTATTTGTATATAATGTCTATTGTATCTTAAAGTTATTGTACTTAGTGAAGCAGAAATTACTTTATTTTCTCACAGTGGTCCAGTAATAAAAAGGAGAATGTGGTATTCAACAGAAAATCTACATCAAAACAATCCTAGAAACTTTACACTCTTCCTTCTGTTATTCTGACTAGCTTCAGTCAGTTGCCTCTTAATTTCTTACTTTCTCTAAATTGAAGCGCTACAGTAGTGACAATTTCAAAAACATGAATAAGAAAGGTGACAAAGTAATTAAGGAGGTTATAACAGCTTGGTAGAAGTATACTTCTAAATATCAGAAAAGAATAATGATGGGGTGGGGTGAGGGTCAGGACTGTAACCTCCACAGAAAGACATAAACCAATGAGAATGATACACTATATATAAAATTAATATAAAAATGAAGATAAATTAGTCTTCAAAATTGCAAGTGTTTGGTAGCTATCCAAGAGCTCTATTCACCTTCTTAGGGAAAATCATTTCACATGTAATGAAGTTTGAAAGAAGCTTTGTTTCAGCATTCAAAAGAGCATCATGTCCTACACTAGGTTAATTTTTTCATTGTGATGAGGTAAAATGCCAGAAAGATTGTAGATCATGGTAGAGAAGAGTAGCTTGGAAAATAGAACTTGTCAGCTTTTCATTGTTCTAAGAGCCTGTTGAAATGCTATTTATATGAAGTCTCTGTATTGCTGGAGTTACAGAAAGTAGGAAAGCATTCGAGTGGACTTCTAACAGTGTCCCAAGGCAGGGAAAAATATTATGTCACTAATATGAAGTTCTTGTGTGTGAAGTGAATAATGAAAGCCTAGAGTTGGCTGAAGAAAGTGGGATCCTTAGGTTAAGATCAAGTTGGGGAGAACTTGGAAATAGGTTGACTTCTAAATGATGCCCTTTTTGTCAGTCCAGTTTGTAATACACTGTCACAAAGTATGTGAAACGTTTCCCAGTTAAGTGGTTGCACAGAGGTGGGTAGATGTTGTGTGTGGTTTTTGTGAACATGTGTGTCTTGAACATGTTTCACACACACAAAAAATCTTTAATCTGCTCTCCTGTTTCTTCTATGCCTCCCTCCCTTTTCTCACCTGCCACTTCAGGATGCTGCTGAAAATGAAGATTTACTTTCTACAGCACTTCTCCGTGCTGTAGAAAGTAAATTTCAACTATATTAAAAGAGAATGCAGGGGGATTCTTCTGTAGGACAACTTAAGAGTTTTGCGGCCATGTTAGTTTTCCCAGCAATGGATGGATTTTTCCTGAATTTCTTGAGTATGGTCCCTGCCCATCAGGGTAATAAGGTAAATAAGGTAAATGGTCCTAATATGCTAAGGGAAAATTATCATCCAAAAATAACAATTTTTAGTAAGTATGTAAATACTTAGAGATGTTATATAAAAATATATATATATATATATTTATATATATTTATATTTATACATACTGGTCTAATCCAGGCTAAGAATTCTGCATCGGTAGTAAATGCTGTTTGCCTGCTGAACCTCTCATCATGTCTAAATGGTTATGTGCATTACTGTAAACGTGAATTTTGTGGAAGTGTTTGGAAGCAGTTATTCTGACTTACGGATAAATGATTTACTTTTACATGCAAGTGAAGGGTGCGCTTGCAGCTCAAAAGTAGATAACTGTATCTCAACCTTAGGCATTGCCTAAGTGTACTGTTAGGTCTCATAGGTCTGATAGGGGATATGTTTGCTGAAAAACAGGGTGAAGGAGTGAAGGAAAAAGGAAAATTGGAGCAACAAGGACATCTGAGGGAAGATCTCAAAAGTAAATAAGGGATGTGTCACTTAAGGGACAAATGTATGGCTGCAACCACTTGTGAGAAAGCAAGAAGGTACAAAGTTGTCTGTAGCCTTTTGGCATGTGGTTCTGTAGAATACTGTAGAAATCTTGTAATAGTACGATGTCTCTTCAGTGTTAGTATTTAGTAAGTGTTTTCTATAGCACTTACAGACAGTAAGTAGAAAAATCTGTTATTGTGACTAAATGTCTGTTCTATTTTTTGATTATTGGTTTCTATTTTGCATTTTCTTTCCTCTTTATCCATGGCAACTCCCCCTACTTTTTTGATACCTTATGTTCTTCCTTTCCATGCCATCTCCTGAGAAGATCATTGGTGAAATAAATTCATTCTTAAATTCATTCTTGGCTCTGGCCAGCAGTGGTTCCCTTTGGAGCTGGCTGGAGCTGGCTCTGATCTGACATGAGGCAGCTGCTGGGCTCTGCTCACCGAGGACACCCCTGCAGCCCCATCCACTACCAAAACTTTGCCACATAAACCCAAAATGGTCCAAATACTTCTTGAATTCTGGCAGGGTCAGTGCTGTGACCACTTCACGGGGGAGCCTGTTCCAGTGCTCTGTCAGTGAAAAACCGCTTCCTAACACCTGACCTGAACCTTCCTCCCCCAGTGCAGCTTCATGCTGCTCCCTCAGGTCCTGTTGCTGGTCAGAGAGGGAATATGCACTATTCCCAGAGAGAATAGTGTATATCAACACTGATAATGATTTAAGAGCAAGACAATGATTGCTTGCTTGTGAGGAATAAAAGTTGCTGACCATAACAATCTTAACATTGAATAATAATTTTTTGATATAAGACAGTTGGCTTTTTCTGATTATATCAGTATTGCTAGTAACAATATCTTTAGCTGAAAGTTATAACCTGTAGTGTAAAAGGAATAGTCTTAGGACATCAGACCAAGATTTTAAGGTTTTGTATATATCCCAGTAACTTGAGCAGGGCCATGGCATTGCACCTGGGTCATAACAGAGCAACCACTGTATGCTATGAAGGTAATGGAATACATACAACAGTGTAATCAGCATTGCAGTGGACTTGCAATAGTGTGTACTGTTAAACTGTTAAGATTCCCATGTGCAGTTCAGCAGTTCGATGTATTGACACCCAGGGGTAGTCCCAGAACATCACTGTTAGTTTTGAGTGTAGCCTCCTCCTGTCAGCTTACATTGCATAAAGGGTGAGTGTTACTGTGCCAGCTGGCCTCAGGTTGGACTTTGAGTTGCCAAAAAAAAAGTCACAATTCTCTACTGCAGTTTGTTATACGGTATACAAATTATTTATTTTGGAGAATGTGTTTCAGGCAGACATTAGACAAATACTAAGAAAACATGATAAAGATATGTATGAAACTTAAGCTGTGAAGATAAAGAATTTCTGTTCTGATATCAGTGGTATGATAGTTCTGTTGTGAGGGTTATTCCACAAAACTGAGACAATTCATTTTTCTTGGAGATAATTTGATGCTTCTGGAGAAGATGGTATTTTGGAATAGGGCTATTTTGATACAGCATTTATCCAGTGACTAGTGCAACAGGGTGGTTAAGGTAGGATTGCTATGTGTTGTGCTGGTATTTCTAAAAATGCTGATGAATTCAAGAGAAAGCTTAACATGTCCTGTTCTGAAGTGAATGTTGGGACACCTCCCACCAGACCAGGTTGCCCAAAGCCCCATCTGGCCTGGCCTTGAACACCTCCAGGGATGGGGCATCCACAGCTTCTCTGGGCAACCTGTGCCAGTGCCTCACCACCTTCTGAGTAAAGAACTTCTTCCAAATACCTAATCTGAATCTACCCATCTTTTAGTTTAAAGCCATTACCCCTTGTCCTTTCACTCCACTCCCTGACAAAGAGTCCCACCCTAGCTTTCCTGTAGGTCCCCTGTAAGCACTGGAAAGCTACTATAAGGTCTCCCCTGAACCTTCTCTTCTCCAGGCTGAACAACCTGATCTCCCTCAGCTAGTCTTTGTAGAAGAGGTGCTCCAGCCCTACGATCATCTTTGTGGCCCTCCTCTGGACTTATTCTAATATACCCATGTCTTCCTTGTGCTGGGGGCCCCAGAGCTGAATGTGGTGCTCCAGGTGGGGTCTCAGGAGAGCAGACGGGGAGATATCTCCCTTGCATTGCTGGCCATGCTTCTTTTGATGCAGCCCAGGGTATGGTTGGCTTTCTGGGCTGCAGGCACGCATTGCCAGTTATTACATTTTTTTCTTGAAAACTTCCGTGGGAACAGAGGATGAAAGATACGTTTTATTTACAAATGCACATATCTTACCAAGCATTTGGTTTTAGGACTTGTATTGCTTGCTTTCTCTACCATATTTTTAAATATTTGTTTAAACACTTTGTCATAATTTACTCACAAAATTTACGACCTTTTGAAAGTTTTTTTTTTATTTTTGAATTTGCCTAAGATCAATTTATTCCTGTGGAGCTCCGAAAATACTTTAAAATTCTTATTTATTGAAATCTCATGACCATCTCTAGCAGTTTAAACTATCAAAAAGCTTTAATGATTTTAAATTTCATTTTCAGACTTGTGAAACAAAATTGCTTAAAACCAAGAAAATAGTTCTTCAAGATGCATAAGCCACAAAGTCTGGCTTTCTGATAACTCTTCTTTGCAATACTAAATTTCTTTCAACTTGGTGCGTATTTGTTACGTCCCAGCATCATGGAAGTGAGGCAAATTTTGAGATATTTTGAAAATTAAAAAAAAAATAAAATACATGGGGTTAGGCAAGCTACATGACTTCGACATCTGTGCATTTGTACTTGGACAGGTATACATGCCTGCTTACAGAAATGAAAATTCATTACATGCCATTTCAGATTCTTAGGCAGACTTGTTAACACGAACAAACATCTGTTGTACTGATGACATCGGTATATGCTGTTGTATATGGTCTGTCTGATTTTTGTTGATAATAAGAGATTTCTTTCACAGGAGGGGAAAAGTGGCTATAGTCTATCAATTGCAGAGCTGTTTAAAATATAGAACAGCTATCAGTGAAGGTCTCATTTTTACCTTTGTAAATGCAAAAACTTTGAAAACAATTTTGTGGAAGAAAGGCTAGTGTTGTGTTTGTTTGGTTTGTGTTTTCCACTTCTATTGCATTCCTAAAAGTAAGGAAACAAAGCCCTAGCTTTGTTTCAACCCACCTTTCAACACTTTTTTCTACCTTTGAGTTGGATTTTCTTTCTTGTCTTGATGACTGGATAACCAGGGAAACTGGCATCCCAGGATGTGTGTGCTGATGAAGGAAGAGCTACCAATCAGTGTGCTTTCAGAATTTTAATTTTTACTGAACAGCGATGTAGCTTTAATGACTAAGAAAAGTGTGGAGGAGTGTCTTTTGATTTTTTTAAATACAGTACCCTTTTCCATCAAAAATAAATAAAAATGCAGTTTACTGTGCCCTGGCTGTATTCTCCATCTTGCACTCCTCCATTAGGGGTTATTTGCAGTTCACCTGAATGTAGTAATACAATTACGTGAACTTTTCCCAAAGTAAGAACATAAATTAATCTGTGCATGCATTTCATTCCCTGGCCGTGCCTTCTGTGTTAAAATGTGTGTGTTGTTTTAAGAATCAGTTGCCATAAAACATAATATTGCTTCCCTTCCATTTTTGCTCTGGGTGTTGAAAGGAACAGATGATGACCTGCTGAGATATGATTTTTACTTATCTCCAAAATAGACCAGGAGAAGTGGGAGCCTAACATGGTTTCAAGGAGGTAGAGGTCGGAATTGGTTATCAAGATAACCTTTGCACGTGTACAATTACAGGTTTTCTCAGACAATAGCTATCAGTTCTGGCAGGAAACCTACAGAGGCAAAAAAAAAAATAAAAAAAAAATACAACCATCTCTATCTGTTATTGAAAGTTAGTTTTGGTATGGAGTGGAGGTGCAGTAAGGTGTTTGACCTTCGTGCTGCAGTGCCTATGAAAGTTAGGCACTTCTCACATGCTGAGGGCTTTTTGTTTTCCTTCCAAAATAGTCTTCCCAACTTACTGACCAGAACAAAGATTGGTTCATCTGTACAAGTATCATGACTCCTGAGGAAGTAACAGCACATCCTGGGTAGGAACAGCACAGACTGGCATCTAATCCCTTTCTGAACTTGTCAAGGCTATCTTTCTCCACAAACTTTTTTAACATTGAATTTCAGCCTGCTCTTTACTGATGAAACTCCCTGCCCTTTGTTTTTGAACATGTCTTGTACTGTTTCGGTGAGTACCACTTAGTTCTAGTATTACAAGGTTTTGCCTATAATGGATTTTAAACAAACAAAACTTAGTCATTGCTTTTCAGTTTCCATAAACTTAATTCTTTCCAGGATACTTTCCTTACAAAATCCTATTGAACATCTAATAGGACATGTGTTCCATCTTCTTCATTTATGTTGCCCTTATCCAATTCTGTTGTGCCCTGCTTTACATAAAAACATCAGAATTGCTCACCCTGCTGGAGATATGGGTATATCAGTGTTTTATGGAGCCGTGAAATAATTTTTTGTTTTGTTCTCTGTACTCTTCGTAAAAATGCCCAGTATTTTGCTGTTGTGTAGCTGCTGCTCATTACCCTTGGAGAATTGTCAGTGGTGATGTGAAGAGCTTCTGGGGAGTAGTAACAACCAGTTCTGAGTGCAGCATCATGTCAGGATGGCTTAAATTATTCGTGTCTGTGCATTAACTCATGTTTGTACACAGTGAAGTTCATCTGTCCTATTTGGACCACCGAATTTTCGGGGATTCTTCAGAAGTTCTCACCTTTGACATAGCGTAGAATTACCTGAAAGTGTGTCAGAAGTAGACTAGGGGTTTATACCATGACAGTAATAACTCTCTTTGGGGAGCTCACAGTGAATGCCTGTTCTGTTCTTAACTTCAGCCTTTTGGAGCCTTGTTATACATCCATTGGGATAAAGCTTGATGAATTCTTCCAACTACAAAGAGGAAAAATGAAGTTTGAAAGCAAAGTCTCTCGCAAGCATAACAATATAGAGTTTTTCTTGAAGTCAGACTGTTACCAATGCAAGAAAAATATTCTGTGTGGCATGAGTGACTAAGGAAAGGAGCACTTAAAAATCGGTTAAAACTGTCTCAGACCATTTTAAAATTAAATACTTCAGATAAAAATATCCCATATCACTTGTTTTTCCATATTTTAGCTTTCCCCTGTATTTCTTAAGAGGGCAGTTTCTTAATCAAATCCATTGAAATATATGTGAAAAAAAATTGTTTTCCCAATGCAAATGTGCTTTTGACTTCTATAAAATTAGGTTTGGGGCTTTGATTACATGTAGGGACACAGAAAGCCACCAGAGGGCAAAAGAAAAATACTGTTATCTCAAATTTTACACATGCAGGCATGCACATGTACAAACATCTTTTTGCTGTTTTTGTTTCTGCAAACAAGATAGGTGCCACTGTCTAACAATTATGAAGATCCAATATAAATAGCTTTGTTTTATAGGTCCAGAACCTACACACATACAAACACAAAACTGCTGTTTAACTTTGATAAAAAAGAAAAATTGAATTTATATTTAAAATCTACCTATTTCAAACATTGAATCTGCATTCTGCATGAATCTGCATCAGTGTAATGCATTGCACTTTTCACACAGTGAACTTGTGTGTTAAACTTCCTGTAGATAAATTTTACTTGGTAAGGGTGTTGGAAATAACGCTGTTGGTGATGATCTCAGCTGCTTAGTACCGAGGACAGCAGGCGATGGACTTCTTTGGGTTCACTGTTCTTTGCTCTGGTGAAAATGCTGTTTTGGGACATCTTTGGTATAGCCCCATGAACTAGTCTCTCCAACATGGAGGTGGACTGGGGGTTGGCAAGATTGAACGTATCTCAAAATATTGCCCAGTGCTCCCCTCAGCACTACTGGAGGCCCACATGGAAGAAATCCTGTTCTCATGGTTTGAGGGGAGAAATGAATCTGCTTGGTGTTCTTTGTTCTCGAAGTGTTCTTTGTAGATCATATCTGGTACTTTTCTAGGAATTCTTATGTCCAACTGGTGGTAGTGTTCCCATCTAAGTACCTTCCAATAAGGTTTTGAGTGAAATAGTTGGCTAACTGATTCACGTGTTGGAAAACCACTATGGAAATAGTTCCTCTTCTCAAGCTTACGGGCTTGAGAAGTTGTTTCATGTTAGTTGCTCTTCAAGTTGAAGGCTTCTGTGTGTAGATAAATGTTGAGGCCAGTCCAAAGGACAAGTAACAAAGCAGTGTCTCAGAGCAGATATGGAGGGAAAAGGGTAAGAACTGAGGAGCTTACGTAAAAAATAATTAGCTAGAAGCACAGATGCTTGTTATTCATTGATTTAGCATTTCATCTTTATTTGACAACTGTTATTGGGATAATTGTAACGTTTGTGCTATGAGGCAAAATAGAGCTAATGTCAGAAAGAAGAGGGAGGAGAGAAAATGACTGAAATTGATGTATTACAGGATGGTCATGATAGTGAAAAGAATGCTCTAAAATATCGAAAGATAAAATGCTGCTGAATTAGAGCCCTCAGTGAGGGAGAATCCATTGAGTTATCAGGCTGCTCTGTCCTTCAGCATCAGAAGGTTTTATTCTATCCTTTCCCCTTTTTTTGAGAATAGAGCAAGAAAAACTGCTTTCTTTATCCGATCTGTAAGTAGTCTTGTTTGCCCATTGTTGAAATATTGAACTGATCCAGCATAGTAAACTGGAAAAAAAAATGTTCTTTCTCTACCTCCAGCCAGCACATTGCAGCAGTAAGTAATGTTTGGTGGATACATATATTGTCTTGTAGTATGTCTAAGCATTCTTTGTCCAACTGGCTTGTCGATAAGTGAAATCTAGAAGCTTGTTCTTCTCTGGTGTGTATGGACTTCAGTTATTGCTGAAACATGTAAGTGAAACCAAGCATTCTATGCAAGATCCATCAGGTTTTTAAGAGGTTTTGGGACTTCACTTTTCTCACATTCCATTTTGTTACTCTATTTCTACCATGAAAAATGTAACCTGCTTTTACTACCTCATACTACATCATTATTAATAGGCTAGAGAGACTGAAGGAGGGTCACTTGCTTGATAGACTCTTAAGAGAACACTGAAGATCTATTTTTTCCCTCTTCATGCTGACCTAATCAAGATCACAATTCAACTCCTAATCATATCTTAACTATTTGGTCAGTAGGATTATATTTTTTATGTGTAATGATGTGTAATGTAGTCAATCTAGATTTGGATGTATCCACGTCATAACACTAACCATAGTTAACCCTCACCATGTTTTTTTTTTATGCATGTGATGGGTTCACCTCAAAGGTATGAGAAGCCAGGATCCTCAAAGGTAAAGAGAAGCCAGCATTCGGTCCTTGGTGCTCCCTGCCTTCATCAGCAGTCTCCACCACACACGAGGTGCGATGAAGCTCATCATCCAGTTCCAACCAAGCTGTAGCAGAAGTTTCAACTGACTTCCCTAAAGCTTAATGTCAGATTATGCAGCGTTTCACTCCCGTGTGAGTGAATATAAATTGCTCATGCTCAACCTGTGAGCTGAACCTTTAGGAACTTGTCCGTTAGCAATGATCTGAAGCCAGCAATGAAGATACAGGGTCAAAGCTAAACTTGAAATTTGTTGTTTTAAACTAGATATCAGTGAACTATTTCACATAGATTCCACATTGTATTTTCTGAAATTAGTATGTGCGGCATAAAGGAAATGTGAGCGTGGGAGGTAACTTTGTTGAGTACTTCAGCTCAATCTGTTGATACCGTTTTGGCCTAGACATAAGAAGCCAACAAATGATGAGAGTCAGTAAACTTAAGACAGCAAATATGAAAGTTTTGGCACGTGCTTTTAAGGCAATAAGAAGGAAGAAAATGTAATAGCATATGTTATTAGCAAAAGGGGAAGTATATTTGGGGTATATCTATTCAGGGAATGGAAGTTATTGGAGATCAGTGTGTGAGCTGGAGGCTCTATAGGGACAGTATATGCCATGGTAGAGTTGATGGTGGAGGAAAAATAAGTCTGATTCTGAAGTTTGGGTTGATTTTTGAAGACATGTAGAAATAAATATACATAGAATGGTACCTAGAACTGTTACAGATACCAGCTCAGACATCAGTGTATGGCAGATTTGTCTATAGAGACAATGACTCTAGGGCTGAAGATGCACCTTGCTTTTGTGCTTTTCTGTAAAAAATAGAATGAAACTACCTAAAAACCAGTGTTAAAAATAAACCCAGGGCACAGGATGGGAGGTGCAGTGCAGTCCCTGTGGCCAAATGGCCTGGGGGAGCCAGCCCCAGAAAAGGGGCCCTCAGCCCCCCCAACCCTTGTCCACATGAGGGCATCTTCCAGGCCGCTCCCAACACAGCTGCCTTTGGCCACACATGGGCCGCTCTATCACAGAGCCTTGCTCACAGTGGCCACCACTGCCCTGGGCCCTATAAAACAGGCCCCTTGCAGCCAGCCCACCATTTGCTGAGCATCTCTGCCCTCTGACTGCCAGCTCGTGTGGCAGGAAGGACACTAGGAGAGCAGGGCGAGCGGCAGGCCTCTTGGTGTGTGAGGACAGCCATGCAGTAGATTTATACAAATCTATAATAGCCATCCTACAGTCAAACTTTTAGCTCAGAGACAGGACGCTTTCTTTGTGATTACTGACCAAATACACCTTATGTTTATGGCAAATGTCATCTCAGTGGTATCACAGATACATGGAAGAACCCAAGCTCTTTAGGAAGGACAGATCAGGAAGGCTTAAAGGGAAAAGATTTCAATCACAAGTCATTGCTGGGTGAAACTGTGTATTAATAGAATGGCTGCACTTCTTGGTCTCTACTGAGGTAAAGAAAGAAGCGGAAATGGCAAAAGTCTGCCATAAGGGGTGGTGAACATATCTTTCCAAATTGAGATATTAGATGTTAGTCCTGCAAATTTGGACAGTCACACAAGCTGCTCACATTGCTTCAAACAGGACAAGTGGAATTACATCCAGATTTCCACGAAGTGTCAAGCAGTTATTATTTGTCTTTGGAACTCATATATGATGAAATAGAAATGCTAAAGCTTATTTAAATTGAACACTGAATGTGCAACTGTCTGGTGATGGCCTAATTCAATGAGGGGATAAGTGGTTCTCAGTTGTCATTAAATTGTTAAGGAGTATAGTGTTTTAATATCTCACGAAACATCAAGTGGGAGCGTTAATGCATTGCTATCATCTAGTCCCACTTAACTGACAGCTGCTGTGGTTTTCGTGGTGATGGAAGTGAATGCCTCCACGAGACTCCTGCTTTCTCTTTGGTACTTTTGCACACAAAAAAAGGACAATGTTGGTAATAGTGTTCAGCTTCACTAGCCTTAGTGATGATGGAAGCCAACATGTATATAGGGTTCATTGGTTTTTATTGGTGTGTTGTGTAGCTCTCCTCAGCCCAGGGTTAAATCTCCCAAAGCTTTTTGTAAGCTTTTTGTATGGCTGGCTGATACCTTGCTTCAGGTACAGCTGCTGCAGTTCTGGTGGGCTGGTGGTAACAAGAGTGGGAAGGCTACCACCAACAAACAAAAGCAAGTAGTTAGTGCTAATTTCTCCATTCTTTTCTACAATGTTAAAATACCAAGAGAGGGATACCTGCTGTATCAAAAGTGCCATAAGTCACTGTTGTGTCTTAACAAAGATCTGTTCCTCTGAAGTGTTAGAAAGTAAGCATGTCTGTTTGTGCTGCTAAGCAGCTTTTACAGTGCTATAGCTAAATTTTAGCCTGAAGAACAGAGTTCAGCTCGTAAGTGTAGTGAGGGTTACAGTTCCTCACTCGGGCTGGCCTCCTATGGCAGAATTCCAGAAATGCAGTCAGTAAATGTTGAGATCCCTTAAATATCTATCTTTGGAGAGCACATCCCAAGCAAAAGATATGTGCTGAAACATCATCTCAAATCACGTCTGGATAGGGTAAGAAACCTCAGTATAAAAAAATGCAATTTGTGCCTTCTCCAATTTTTCAGCCTGCTGACTGCCTGCTTTCTGCAGGTTCTGTCTCCTGCTTCCATATAACATGATTGGTTTACCTGTCTCTTTGTGTCATCCCTGCTCCTTTGCAGACTTTTAGATCATTATCTCTGTGTTGTCATCTAGCCTGTGAGAGTTTCAAAACGTCCTCATATATCTGTTAGCACAATGCAGAATGGGAGCCTGCTATCTAGCACCCAAGTCTCACCTATGTTGTATTTGTGTGCCATAAATGTGAATTTAGGATTATCTGTGGTCTGCATGCTAGCAGTAAGGCTGCTGTTTGTGCAGTCCTTTTCACACGTTGGAGTCTTGAGACAACAAGTAGGCATGAAAGATGTCTTCTGTATGAGTATGTCTTGGGCTGGACTTGATTGGAGGATGTTACTGTGTTTGTACTAATTATTTCTGCTTCCATCTTGACTTGGAAACATACTTCTATTAGGATACAGAGTGAGCTGGTATATCATGTTTTTGCTGTGTTTCTATGTCTATGTTTTTCAAAATCAAAAGCAGTTTTTTGGTACCTAAAAAATAAATTGAAAGAAAAATCAGGCTGCCTATAATTTATTATTCTTACATATACCTCACCCCATGCATTTTTGGAAAAACAAAAAAAAGGTACTATAAAGGTACTATGCAGGCCTGTAGCACTAAAGAAATTCTGAACCCAGAAAAAGAATGGTGGTGTTTTTTCCCCCACCATATTCTTTTACCTGTAAAAGATGTGTTCTGGAATAAATGGAATGTGGTTTATTTTTTTTACAAGCTGATTAAAAAAGCTACAAAGTTTTTCTTCAAAAGATGCGTACTTAAATAATTTTGGTTTTGATTTTTCTCATTTTATTAAAACAGGAGAAGGATGTTTACCTTCATTAATAAGGAAAAGCGATAACTCTGTCAATAGTAAGAAGGAGGCTTCTGAATACTTGCTGCTTGTTCCTGTCCTACTGAGAGCATTAATGGGCACCAGCTGGGCTGTAGCTATAGCGGCTTCGCCACTTCAGCCTCGCACAGCAAGAGCTGCTGTGGCAGTGCTGCAGAAGGGCCTCCTGTGCAGATTTAGGAAGCATACACTTCAGTTGTTGTTCCCTGGGCAACAGAATAACTG
Source organism: Aythya ferina (assembly GCF_964211825.1). Lineage (NCBI taxonomy): Eukaryota > Metazoa > Chordata > Aves > Anseriformes > Anatidae > Aythya > Aythya ferina. The sequence continues at coordinate 101,108,562 of NC_140298.1, read as the reverse complement.
CAGCCAGCTGGCTTTGCACCACCTGAGCTGATCAAAGAGCAAACCCTGTCAGGCACTGATACTTCGGCTCCTCCAGCTTCAGTGTGAATGTCTGCAGGCAGTGATGTAGGAAGCATTGTCATTTGGGTTTCAAGGTTAAACACAGGGGAATGAGGCAGAATGACAGCAGAAAGTAAAATGTAAACATTGTTCCTGTACTTGCTACTGTCTGTGTTTCGTTATTGATTCTAAGAAATCAATTAAAAAATACTTAATTACTAATGTACATATAAAATGTGCTTCGGAATGATTTAAAAAGAGAGCAGGAGACTAGCAATAACTGTCTTTGTTTTCTTTCTTCCAAAAGAATACATTAATCAAGGGTGATTTATCACATATTTAGGTAAGAAAAGAAAGATGGTAAAGAATAATTGAACAGAAAGACTCAAGTGCTTTGTACAATGACATAATTGGGAAGGGCAGAGCAGGGCTGGACCTGGTCTGCTTTGGGTGACTGCTGTAAGCCTCTGAAAAGCCAGGACTGCAGTTCTGTATGTCAGAGCGTGCTTCAGTGGCATGGTAGGTTTTATTCAGCAAGTGGCGCCAGAAGAATTAAAGGTAGATGATTGAACAGCTGTGAGCTGCAGGGCTGACTGATGTGTTCCTGTATAATTGGGATCAAAATCCACTTGTGTGGGACTGGGGGGTGGTGTGGTGGTGGTAATACTTGTATGTTCGTTTATCTGTATTCTTACACTTTACCATTTATATTACAGCAATGCCTAAAGGCATCACTTTGCTTACAAGTTGTAGTGGGGTTTAACTTCTTAAAATCACATTTTAAACTTTGTTATCAAATGGTAAACATCACAAAGAGTATCAATGGTAAACTCTTGAAATACATTTCTTCTTTATCTTTTTTAATGCCTCTATTGCCTGTGAAAGATACTAGCTTCAGTTCTGGAAGAGTAACTGCAGTGGGTAAACTGGAGGCAAGCAGAACGTGGATAAGTGATGGTACGTATCGATGTTTATCAAGTTCTCGATACACACCTGAATGAGTAAGGGAAACGGTGGTTTTCTGCATGTACTCAAACCTCTTATCTGCTGAAACTGCAGAGTATTGATCACCATCTATACTTCTGATGATGATTTATTTTATTCATATTCCATGTGTTCTTTTTGTTCTTCAGTTGCGTCTTTGGTTTAGTAATATTTGACTGTCTCCAAAATAGTTTCAGATGTTTTTTCTTTTTTTCTTTTTTTTTTTTTTCTTTTAAACCCAGACCATCAAGCAAAACTCTGAGTAGTTTTTCTGTAGCTTCCTTCCAGAAAATCTATTTGTGGAAGGAGAGTTTCAATAAAGGAATTATGTTTGGAAAAACAATGAAATTACTGGGTTGCTTTCAGTTGCAAAATCGTAGAGCTCCAACATAACAAGTATGGCTTTTTGTTCTCACTAATACAAAAACAAAGGTCTATTTCAGACCACTTACTGTCTTCAGTGGCTATAGACCACATCTCTTCCTTCTGCATCTATTCTGAGTTACTGTGTCAGTTATCCAGCTATCAGTTGGTTTCTTAGTATATTTACTGGGATTACAAGTCATGTCCTTGTTAAACTTGCAATTTATTAAGGGGAATAAACTGTACTAAAGGGAATAAACTACTTTTCAAGATGTCTCTGTAAACAAATTTTTATAATGGCACCAATCTGAAAATTTGCTAAAGTCCAGCATGTGTTACACTCGGCCTCATTTCTGAACTAATTTAGACCCAAACTGCAATCACTGTGTAATCCTCTTACATCTTCCCACACTGTTGATTCAGCACTAGTCTGGACTATGTTTGTTGCTTTCCATGCAAAGAATTCTTTGTAGTTTTCCAGGCTATAGAATTTTCTAAATAAATCTTTAAAAGTCAATCAGAATTTTTATAAACTTTTAGGTTATTCACTCTAAATCTGGAGACCTGACAGAGCTCACTTCTTTTACTATGCGAGTCTGTAGGAATTCATGAATCGAAATCAAAGGTTGTTTGAAGTGCTTAGACAATTCCTTCTTGCTTAAAAATCTGGAAACTTATAGCAAGATGTAATTTTTCATAAGAACAGGAACGACTTCTAGTATAATGAGCAAAAGTATTGCATCTGGAATCAGCAGTCTGTGTACTTATATTCACACTTTTCTTTTTGCTTCGAGTCCTGAAATGACTGTGTAGATGTTGAGGAATGTCTGCTTGCTACAGCATTCCAGCCAGCAGTGCTTCAGTGAATTCATCTGTTTATGTATTATAATTCTCTAAAGGAGTAACAAGTGCTTATATTTAAGGTTACCTATATTTTTATTATTTTTGGTGGGAGGCTTATTTCTTTCTCAGAGCTGATGAAGTTGGATCAGCTCTCCCAGGGGAGCATTTCTTTTGGTGGTTGATAAACAGGATGCTTCACCTGTGTATAACTTCTACCCTTTTTCTGTGTTGAAAAAGCTGGTCGTGGGAAGCTGAAAATTGTTATGAAAATAGTCTTCATTGGGAAGTCCTTTGGAGTGCTGTAGTGAAAATTGGTATTGATTTGACCAAGTTGTGACCCTTTGCAAATTGCACACTCTGCATGCAGAGAGTTTTCTCACTTGCTTGACTTGTAAAGTAGGCATCTGAAGAAGGCCTTGTGCTCTGTAGCTCTCTTAGGCTTTGGATGAACTCACCAAAGTTTGTCTCCTGCAGTTACTGCACCCTCAGAGCTGCCAGCATAACTGCGTGTGTAGATGCTTTCCAACTGAGTGTTGTCAAAATGTGGGATATTTGCTTATTCCTCGACTTCTTGTTTGCTTGTTCTTGAGCTTGGATCATTTCAACAGAACCAGGTAGAACAAACTGTGTACAGTCACTCTGGCAGATATGTCAGTGTGATGTCCTCTGCCCAGGAGATCGTGTTAATGAAGCTGGGGAGGAGTTGTTGCAATCATTAAAGCATGTCTAACTCTGGCCTTAACTGTACCTAGTGAAAGGTGTGCTGAAGGTGCACGATGGATTAGACAAGGATTTTTTTTTTTTGAGTAATGAGGAACAAAAGTGACAAAGATACAACAGTTCATTGTCTTAGTCCTGGGTCATTTCTTGTGAACAATGCTTTAGGAATACAGCAGGACTCCCTTCTGCGAACCTTTTACTTATATTTTATGAAAGCGTAACTTAACAGTTATTTAGTACTTAGTTAAACCTACAAATATATTTCTTCATACACTCAGTGATAAGACTGCAACAGTAGCTAGTTTAACCTTATCTATTTTTTTCTGCATTGGTGCTGTGCCATAAAGAAATAAAAATTCTGGTTTAAATATGAGGTAAGGAAAAGTGGTCTCCAGCAATGTGAATAGCTTTAAGGAAGGCATAGAGATATGACCTAGTTATTATGTGTTTTGCTTGCTGCTCTTTCTTTGATGGAGTAACTGGTATTGTCATTTCGATATTACATTCATTCATATTGGTCTCTTAACATTTTTAGAGAAATAATGCAAGAGGTTATAGATAACAACCTTGTCATTATCAATGTGTGTATGCAGTGGGATGAAGTGAAGATAGTAAAATAAGGGAAAATCTGGGGTTTCTGCTTGCCCTTAGGTATTCAGTGTAAGCAGTGGAACTATAAAAGCAGTAGTGAAATTACTTAGTAATATTGTTTGCAAATTTTAATATGAGTGCTTGGGAAGTTACAACTAGGTGAGTAATTCCAGAAACACTGTGTGCTACTAGAGAACTTCTCGTACAGCCACAGGAACCTTATTGTGGGACTTGGATTTCTATGCAGTGAGAGTTATATTCTGTCTATGGGTTTATAAAGGTTTGTCGCCAATGCATTTTTGATTAAAATGAATCATGACCCACAAAAATAAGTCCATGTCATAGTGGAATGTCATAATGGAGTGATACTTTAACTCAGACATAGTTTGCCTGCTTACCAGGAGAAAAGTGGTGTATACTTTTAAAAAGTTCCTTATATAAAGGAAAACTAAGCCTTGGATAAGACCAGGTGTATCTAAAGTTACTTCTGTGAGAGGCAGTGGTGATTCCATATTGGTTTCACACATCTGGGAATTAATAGTGTCAGAACTGTAGATGAGTACGTAAGAAATGCAAAGAGAAACTAAAAGTACTCTCAATTAAGTCTTTTCAGTCTACAGGTTTTAGCTATGTATGTAATTCCAGAATTTGTCCAAACTGTAAAAATGAAAGCTGAAGATCTGTGATGCACATGCTGTTGTTTATAATAGTTGATCATTCAATAGCTGGAAAGCAGCCTGTTTTTTTTCCATGCTCATCTCCAAACCCAGCTGCAAGCAGAGTACTACACTGAGTGTGCTGCATCTTGAGGAGTTGTGTGTTGTGTGCAAGCTGGTTTTTAGTGTTGTTCCTTTCTGACACACACAGAATTGTTGTCCCATACCACCAGCCCCATGGAAGTGAAACACACATAGGATGGCACAGAGTTTTGCATGTGAAATTCTGAGCCAACCCAATAAAAAGAAAAAAGATTGCCTAAAGTCCTACAAAATCACAGTCATTAATACAGAAATCTAGCTTGCTCAAATTACTTTCCAGAAAGAGAAGCTTCTCGTGCATTTTGGAAGAGCAAATGGCATCTGATACACATCATATTGTAGGAGCAGCTTTCCATAGAGAATATATGCTGGGCTCCAAGAAATGGCTTACATAGGTTTGTAAGATGTGGAAATCTGATACATTTGTTTTTATTACCCAAGTAAATCTCTTCTGCCAGGAATATCAACGTGTACTTCCATCTTGTTCCTTAGAAGCATCCATGGTTATAATCTGTAAAGAAATCTGACATCTTCATAGAATTGTTGTATGCATTCACAATTGGTGGCCTTTGACAAATTTTCAAAGCATGAAAGTGTTATAGGAGCCTGGGTTACATCAAGTTTCAGAAAGATTTCAATATTTTTTTCTTCAGGTTCAACCAATTTTCAAATCACTGCTCATTTAGTTGTTTTAGAATTCTTATTTTTTTCTATTCTTTTCATTTTTGAGAAGTTAAAATGACCTTGTAAGGCTGTCTTGAGACTCGTGGTGCTGTTCTGTCAGCAAAGATAGCTTGAGAAATGTGTAGTTCATTTTCCATGATGGCTTTTGTGGTTCTCTGAATAGACTTTGGTGATAGTGGAAAAGCTAAAGCTTTATATGCATGGTACAGACCTTTCACTAATTCCAATACACCATAAATTTCTTTTCAGTGTTTCTTAATATTTTAACATTCTGCCACATATTTGGGTATCTAGCCAAAACATGGCGTAAATCTTAGTTTCTCAAACTACATTGCACATTCAGTTTAGGTTATCTTTATTTGTGTTGTGTAGAATGCATACTGTGCATTGACTTGCCCTTTGTTAAAGAAAGGTAGCCATGTGCTACCTCTTCCTATTCTTTATTCAGTGGCTGTACTGGGTCATTGATTTAAAGGGAAGGATTTGCCTCAAATGGTTTGGAAATGGCTATTTAGTTAGCATGCAGTAGAATTATTAAAAGCTCAATTACATGCTAATAAATAAGGGATTATCCATCATCTTTCAATATATAGTCTCTTGATATTGTGTTCAACTTGTATAGAAATTGTAGTTTGCTGTTTAAGTTACCAAAATCGTACATATATTTCATACTTAGTGCGCTCTATCAAATATGTAGTGCTCGTATATTCTGAATTCCATACCTTAAAATCCTTCTCTTACCCCGTTTACTTTTTTCAGAAATGGATGTTGCTTTTTGTCCTATTGTGTGTTGCTTGAATGCCTGTTTTGTGTGTATAATATTCAAATTGGTTACCTCTGTAGTGGAGACATTTCTGTTAAATGTCACTGAGCCTGAGAAGGCCTTTTTCAGATTTACCATCCACCCTTTTAAAAACAAACGCTCTCATTACTACAGTCGTTCCTGTTTTCCTCTCTGCTGATCCGAGCTGGTCATGTCTGCTCATGGGTCTTTAATTAGGCACTTGACTAAGATCAGCCAGATGTACCTGAAGACAGAACAGTGAGAGACGCACGTGAAAAGGCTTTGCAACACAAAACATTTCACCCGTTGCTTATGCTCTGTACTTTGCACTTAGCATCCTCCAGCAGGTAGTGACACCCTCCATTCACCTAACATCCCTGTAGCTGGTTTCTTTGTTCCTGCTGCAGTAGAGAATTGACCTGTCCTTGTTCTGGGAAGCCTGGACCACAGCCTGTAACGATATGAACATAGGTGGTGCTGCTCTCATCTCTTCCCATTCTGTGCTGCTAGAAATTCCTTTTTTTTGGGGGGTGATGGGCGTTACCTTATGGTATTCTATAAACCATATGGTATTTTTTCCCTTCAATCTATAGTCAGCTTGTTCCTTGTATGTTGTAATACTTTGCTATATGCATATAAGTTCTGTTTTCTTTTGGAAGCTTTTTTTTCACTGGGGATACAGGAATGTATTTGGGTGGAAACCTGAAGTATTGTGGTTAAATGGTTATTGGTAGCAAAGAATACAACATAATGCTGTAGGTTTAACTGAAGGTAGCCCCTGAAAGGAAAATATTAAGTGTCTTAATTATTATTGTTAAGGGCTCAAGTAATGCAAGTTGTGCATTATTCTCATTGACGTCAACAGAGGGAATGAAGCTTCGAAAACTTGCCTTAAACATTGTTGTTTTCATGGACACTGACTTTTGCCTTTAAAACAGGGAGAACTGGGTTGAATGAATGCTAATTATGAGTTTGCAGCAACTTGACTGCGAACTTGGGGTCTGTCGGTATCCGTGTTCTGTGTTCTTTGATTCAGCTTACTCTAATACTTTAAAATTTTTTAAACAGCAGATGTGCATTGCTTATAGATTTGTGTAAATGTTGATGCACTGTATCCAAAATATGTCTCCCATACAATGATCTGTTGACATTATTCTCTGTTGCTTAGCTTCAGACAGTAAAGTCATGACATGTGCTGCTGTTTGGAGGATGCCGAAGGAATTGGAATCAGGCAGTCATGAATCCCCTGATGATTCATCAAGCAACACTCAAACCCTGGAGCTACTCTGTCACCTTGACAACACAGCCCATGGCAATATGGCCTGGTAGGATTCTGCATATTTTATACTCCTAGAAAAAAACTAAAGGAGAGACCTGTGCTGTTAGTCTTGTGCAGATTTATATTGTAGAGGCTATACTACACACTTTAAAACTACACATTTTAAAAAGAGAAGTACAAATTGGATTTTTGTCCCAGATGTTTCATAGATTAAAAACATTTATTATAGTCCTACAAACACATATGGAGTAACAGCCTGTGTACTGTTTTAATGTGCTTCTCCCCACCTGCCCCCGTCTAAAGCCTTTGTTGCGCAAAGGTATTATACTTAGCGCTTCAGTCTTTTCATGGAATATAAATTTGATGTTGCTTTTCGGTCTTTACTCACCTGATTTGGCATGAGTGCAAGTCATTTATTGTTTATTAAGGATAAGAATTCATTATTCGGTGCCTGTTTAACTACTCTTTTCTGTTATCCAAGAAAAGACAAAAAGAGCTGTAATACTGCAGAGAGAATTATAGAGGTTTGTTTCCCTTTCTTTTCTGTTCTTTGAAAGAAAGTTAAATGTGTCTGTTGGGTATTCACAAGTACTTTGCTTCTGGGAAATGCATATGACATGTTTCCCCTGCTTCCTGAACAGATGTGGGGCAAAGAACTGCTAACACGTGCGGTTCCTACTTCACTAACTGAAATGTTGTTTGTGTTTGTGGGACCACCTGGCCACCTTCCACTGGCAGGAAAAGTTGAAATTATAAGAACATGGTCTGCAGCAGTCTTGGAAATGTCTGCTTGTCAGAATAGAGCAGAAGATGATCACGCAGGTCCATTTTGCAATCATCAGAGAATTTTAAGAAAAACGGAACAACAGAGCAGATTTTTTTTTAAATGAAATGTGACATCTCTGAACTGAAATTGAACAGGGATAATGCAATGTCAATGTCGGTATTACTATTAGTGTCTTAAATGAGAGTAGAAAGGGCCTCTGGTTTCTGAATTCAGATACCTGCTGTGTGAGGTATCCAGCATGATCTCGTTATCCTTAAATATATTCTAGTAGCAGTAACTTTAAATTGTATCAAAAAGGAAAGATGCTTAAAATCAATCTCAGTTCCTTTTCAAAATCTAGTTATATAAAGTTTTTTTTTTTTTTCTTACTAGCTAGTTAATGAATAATTTAGAAGTGATAGCTAATTCAGTTGATTTTTCATTGTGGCATGCATTGTACCATAAGTTTTAAGCCTCTATTTCTGGTTTGGGGCTTGTATTTGAAATTTCAAGGTGTGGTTTGGTGGTTTTGTTTTTTTTTTTTTTTTTAGGTTCTTCTTAGAAAAGAATGGACATAACAATGAATTAAAAAGTGTGTTGTCTAGGCTACTTTTAAAAAAATCAAGCATTAGCTAAGCTGAGATATTAGAATAATGTTAGTAACTTTTAAAGCTTTGCTACTCATTTTCATATGAATACTTCTGTTTATAACTCTTTGATCACATTAAGCAATGTGATTTTTACTATTGAAAACCTCAGATAATTACTTTCCAATATGTTTGGGAATATTATGAGGACTTTTATCTTCACCTTTTGCCCCTTAAATTAATGTGCTTTGTCTTTTTATTTCCCTTAATCTGTTTCTATGTCTCTGATACTGAGATACCTGGGTTTCATCAGAGGAAAAACAGGGGGCACATTGCTGCTTTATATCAGGATGTGAATTTATGTGCAAGCCCGAAATCAGTATTTTTTTTTTTTCCTCTGCTATAGTTGGTATTAAGTTCATATTCAATTTTGTCTCCTGTCATGTGATCATTTTTGTTCAGTGCTAGTGTTTACAAATATCTGCTACTATTTTAATACCTGTTATCTGTGTGTTTTCTCCATGATTTCTTGCCATTACATTTCTTTGGTGTCCTCTATTTTTGATTCTCATTTTATGTTCAAACTTTATTGTAATCCCTGTAGATGTCTTATTTCTGTCACTTTACTATTACAAAATTTCCGTGTTTATAATTGGTTAAAATTCAGTTTACGGTATGTGTTTCTGCTCTTTCAAGTATCATAAATATGACATTGATGCCATTCTCATTAGGCATGTAACATACTTAGGCATATAACCTGAGTATGTTTTACTCACAAAACACAATTTTGACACTGAACCTGGGGTTCAGGGTGGCCACGTACACTCTAAGGAGGAGTTTCCATCCCCAGGGCACACTATATCAATAAGCCTCAAGTTCTACACCGGCTGATAGTTGAACAGTTTTTAAGTCATGATAGCTTTTGAAATTAAATATTTTACATTTGATAGATTTTGTTTGTTGAAGTTAACTTTGAAAATAATCAGTCAGAGTGCATGTTTTGAACGAGTATAAAATAAATTGAGCTTTCATCATGTATATGTGCTGGGCAGGCATCCACTGCCTGTCTCTGCTTTACTTGCTCATATTTTCTTTGTTTTCCCTTTTAGTTTTTAATAAGGTTTATCTTCTTGTATTGCTTTCCTGTTGACCTAAGGAAAAATTTCCTCACAGATTTTCTTGTTTCTGGTGTTATGTATTAGGAACGTATTGGGGGGAGATTTTCCTACCACATCTGGTGCGTTAGGTGTTGGTTTTGCTTATTTGTTTACTGGCAATAAAAACAACTAATCCTGTATTTCCTTATCTTTATCCCATTTCATTTATGGAATGCTGTTCTCAAGTATCTATGAAATTTCTTAGTAAAAACTACCATGGAGGTATTAATATTGATTTGTTCTCTGTGAACCAAAACCACTATTTCCAATTGCTTGTGACTTCCACTGGCAGTCTAAACTTCCATTTCTTGGGCACTGCATTCAGGCACTTCCTGCTCAAGATCTTTGTAATACTTTTCTCGTCTTGACAAAAATTGACAATTTTTTACAGCATGTTAAATGCAGGTGAGAAAGAAATGTGCTTTTGTAGGGTTCTAGTGTATCTGCAGTGTAAGAGTTGTGTTACAAATTAACTGTAACTATTCACTTTGAGTTATTAAGATTTTTTTTCTTAATTTGTAACTAAGTTTTTGGATCTGGGAACAGTCTTTACTCAGTTTTTACTGTTCTACTCAGCTTTTGAATGGCACAGGCTTCAGAAAACTCAACAGGTGTCTGAACTAGGCAAACAAATAGCCTAAGGGGGTGGGGGAGCAGGTAAGAGATCTTGAAATTCCATAGAAAAGTGAAAATGTTCTTTTAGCAGCTCTAACACTTTCCTGTTGCATTCAGGTAACATTTGTTTGCTGTCGTGTTGTAACATTAATTCTTCTATACTACCACCTTGTTAGGATTAGGATCTATACAGGAAAATTCTACCTTTTATATTTAAAAAAAAAAAAAAAAAGTCCAAAACAATTCAATGGTCTTTATCCAATCAATTAAAACTTGAAAGTAACAGTTCTTTTAGGAGGATCACGCAGTCTTTAAATTACATCAACTTTTATATTTGCTTGACAGCAAAGGCGTATAATAAATGCAGTCATGATTTCTTTTGAAATGAAAACCTTATTTTATTTTAATACTTCATATGTCGTGGTACCAGAAAAGTAATTGTGAGGAATGAGATCCCTTTGATATTTGTGTAGAGGTTTAGTGAGAGTGTCAGGAGTGCCCACTGCATGGGCTAGCATATAAACTACTATGTTTTTTTCTTTCTGCAATAGTTGCCTAACTGATGCTAATTGTTTGTGACGTAGGCCTTTCAATTTCTTCAAATAATGCAGAAAATTCGAAGCTATCAGGAGATGGATATCAGTGAAGCTGATTAATTACAGACAGAATCAAAGAATTATCAGCTTTTAACAACAGTTTGCCACCTGTTTCATTCCATACATTCTCCATCACCCACTTCTGGTGTTACAAAGATGGAGTATATAGATTTTTTTTTTTTTTTTTGGAAAAAGTTGCTATACGACAAGTGTTCAGTAAGAGCGTCCTACTAGGCAATTGTCCTTTTTCTTCTTAGCCATATTTGTTGTATCATTTGAAAAATGTACTTGGATGTGTATTCCTTTTTTCCTCCTTTCCAACCATGCAGATGGCCTGTTTGTTGCAAACAGATGTAAAATAGTAAGAATGTGTTATATCCATGTTGCCATTTTGAAAAATCCCATATGACACTGTGCAAATTCTGCTGTTCCCCCACCCCACCTGATGTTTCTTCTAAAATGACTCTGCAGAAATTGCTCTTTGCCCCTTCAACTGTTTCAAAAATGAGCTTGTTTCATCCCTTCATTTCTACATTAGGACATGGAAAATTCTATAAGCATCACGTGGCATCAGAGGCTGGACAAGACTTCTATCTGACAGCTCCCTGTGTGCTTTCCTGCCAGACATTCCTACCGCTAAAACGTTTTTCCTAGGTTGGCCACTTCACTGATCTTTGACGGACAAGTCAGTTAGATGTTTCTTTCATGGCATGTCATATATCCTTAATATTCTTTCTTTAAGCCTTCTTCAAGCTATAGAATGGAAAAGGTGTCTAACTTCTGTCCATCTGCTTTGGAAGTGAATCCTGGCTTTACACCCATCTTTATTTTTTATCAGCTTTCATTGAAGAAACTCATTCTTTTCTTCTGTATGTGCTGTTCATTCTGTGTAGCCATTAATAATAGTAACAATAATGCAGCATCGGTGTCTGTATATGTGAGATGTGTTACTCCTTACTTTGAAGCTTTCTTCCTGTTAGTATTAAAGATGAGCAAAGTTATAAACTTGTAATCCTCATGTAGACTTTTTAACTGTACTTCTTCTAACAGTTTATTTTTTTTCTTAACTCTTTGGCCCCGCTTTTTGTTTGAAGTATGTTGCCAATTGATTCTTTTTCTTTATTGGTGAGTAGGTTCTAGCTCCTTGGTGTGTTGTTCATAAAGCTGTAAAAGGTTTGTCTTTGTAATAGTATCTGCAAATCCTCCAAGCAGATACACAGCTTTAGTCTTAAAGCACTTTTTCTGGCATGGGAAATAGAGTTCAACAGGAACAATAAACTATGCTGCCCAAAACACCTCACTCCTACAGTAATTTAGCTGCATGTACTCTAGATCTTCTGTTACTGTAGATATGTCATGGGGAAAAAAAAAAAAAAACCAACAAAAAAAAAACAGCAAAATGTGAAGGTATAGATGGAATAGTGAAATAATTTTTAATAATGAAATTACAATGTTTTTGCATAGTTGCCTTAGAATACTCTTTTTCAGTGTTTCTGCCATGATACTTAAATATATGTGTATATAATCCAATATAAATTATTTTAGTATTTCCTTAGTGTGCTGTATTCCTTAACCTGTATTTCATGTTTTATATAATGTCAGAAACAAGGCATAAGTTCTTAAGTTAAAACAGAAAACAGAAGTCAATTACTGGAGTGGGGGGGGAAGTCCTCTTCTCTTCCTCTCCTCTGAAAGAGAATGGACACTAGTAATACAGTCCAAGATCTCTTTAAAACAAACAAACAAAAAAATGCTATCCTTGTGATAATGTAATTTTAATCTTAATAAACAGAAGACAATTCTGTTTTTAATGTTACTGCTCTGGTCAAGCTGAACCAGTTCTACAACTTGCAGCTTAAAGGTAATCAACAGACCTTGGGGAGTTTGGGACTGTGGTCTCTTCTTGTACACTGATATTGCTATAGCTGTACTTAGCAGCACTTAACATCTAGGAAATGTTGTTTGCATATGATAAATTCTTTGTCTGTTACTTAGATCGAATAGACTAAAGTGTAGACAAAACTGAGAAGAGTACCAAGGCCAGGCATCAAACATAGGCTCTCTTTAGGAAGGACAGGCTGGGGAGATAAGGAGGGAAGTTATATTGTAAGCACAGCTGGAGAGCATCATGGAGCTCTGCCTGGGGATGGAGGATGAGCTAGCTGAGATCTTGTGTAAAGGTTTGAGAGCAGAACCATGTGGCTGACTCAGTAATGGGTGCTTGCTGCAAGCTGCCTGACCAGGAAGAACAAATAGATGAGACCTACAGACAACTAGAAGTACTCTTGTGCTTGTGGGATCTGGTCCTTGTTCAGGGTTTGAACTGTCCCAGTAGCTGCTGGAGGGACAACACAGCAGGGTGTAAGCAATGCGGGGGCTTTCTGGTGAGCATTGGTGGCGGCTTCTTGATCTTCAAAGAAGATCAATAAGTTTCAGTAAGTCCCATGTGATAGGGCTTCAGAAGGGTCTAAGAAACCTAGTTAGTATTCAAGAAGCCCTTCCTCTGAGCTTGAGAACAGCTCATTGCTATGAGCAGGAAGTCAAGCAAGAATGCCTGGATACCTAGTGATATGCTGAATATACTGATAAGAGGCAGACCTTAGAGGAGGAAGTAGGGTCCTGAAGAATCTAGTAAGAATTTTATATCTTCGAAAGTACAGTTCTTTTTCTGGAAATATGGATTAATGTTCATGATCTGTCCAGAACAAGCACGTGGGGGGAAAAAACAGGCAAAACTACCCTCATAATGTCTTTAACCAACCTCCAATACCAAATGAGTTTGGGGAAGCCCCCTAGCCTTGATAGGACCATCTTTTTAACTTGAGCAGTTGGTGTAAGAGCACAGACCAGACCTGAGTGTGTGCACAATAAACAAATCTACCCTGTAGCATGGATTTCAACTAGTGCTACTCCTGGTTTTCATACTCTGTGGGATTTTCACATTGATTATTTCTCTGAAGATAGAAGAAACAATCAGCTCCACCTACAAGTCAATGGGAAGGAATTTAGGACTTTTAAGTTACTACAATCTGAAGAATGGTAGGTTACTTTGTTAGAGCTCATACCACATGTTCCACAAGGACTGTCCCTGTGTACAACTTGCGTATTTTATTGCTGCAAAAAATGAACATAGTAGAGAATGGCTGATTAATGTCTTAAGTCTGAAAACTGTTAGTCATAGCACCCTTTCTGTAAAGTAGATCTTGCTACTTACTGTTTCACACGTGGTTACGTAGCATGTTCATGTTTTGTCCCCGCTAGTAATTACTCCTACTGCACTGCAGGTATGTGCAGGACATTAGTTATGTTGGTTAAACTGCAGACTGGAGGTGCCAGTTCGTATCTATAATTGTTCATAACTTGGAATGTTAGCAGTGACACTTTGCTATTTTAAGCAATGTTATGTAATATAATGTATACATTTTCTGGGGTGGCCACCTAGATGGAAGTCGCAGATTCATAATGAACTATGGAGATGTTCACCTGTTGGTCATCTCTTCAAATCATGAATAATTTATCAGGAATTTAATACTCTTTCCTACAAAATAGGTATTTAGGAACTCAAAATGAATGGGTCCTATATCTTGCTTTCATGCATCAAATTCCCTACCATACTTTCTATTAGATTGTGAGCTCCTAGGATTCAGACTGTCTTTCTTTTGTTTATACGTTCATAAATATCTTGTCAATGCTAAGATTGTGATTCTTGCTTTAGAGAGCCCAATTATTTTTCTTGCTATAAACTTATTTAATTGCACATCTGCAGTAGACAGACGGAGTGAGCTAAATACAAATACTGAGGCTAAACCTTTATTATTTTTGCTTTTATTTAAAACAAACAAACAAAAGACTTCTGGGGTCACCAGCATTCTAGTTTGATCACTTAAGGGAAAGAAATTAAAAACAGTTTAGTGCAAGTATTTATCCCATGTCACCCCCTTGTGGGATGCTTTTGCATACATTTATGCAACAGCTATATTTTTAATGTAAAAATAATTCAAAGAGCCAGAAAGAAGTCCAAAGTAGGTGTCTTTGGAGGGGGAGAAGGGGGGTCTTGGCCAAATTAATCTTTACCTTTCTCATTTTTCTCAGTATAGTCTTCTTCAGAAGAAACTTAGATTCACCCATCTTAACATTCTATATCCATATATGTATACTTAAGGAAGCTATGATTTTTCTTTTACTTCATTTTGACTACTTGAACACCAAAATATACCTGGGTGGTTTAGTATTCTGAGACAATTCATAACCTGCATTCACTAAACATATGTCAGCAGTATGTCAGACTTCAATACCAGAAAACAGCCAGAACTGTTCTCATTCAAAAATGTGGCCGCTCTGTAGAGCACTTGAGTAAAGAGTAAGAATTGTGAATTCCTGGCTGTCCTCTGAGCCTTATTCTTATAATAACAACAAAATTGAATTACGGTACTTAACAAAATGAAGGATATTCGGGTACATAACATTAATTTTTCTGATGGCCTCTATTGAGGCTGCAGGATGTTTGGGTATATTTTCCACTTCGCAGTGTGTGAGAATTTTCAGTTAACAAAATCTTTTATTCTTTTAAAACCGAAGAGCAGTTAAAACTTTTTGTCCAACATATTATGGCTGACTTCAATTCACATCTGCAAAAGTGTTTACATGTTGCTTTATTCTTCTTTATTCTACAGTGGAGAACTTGAATTGTTCATTTATAAAAGCTCAGTATGTTAATAAATGATGACATTAACTATCTATTCAGCATAAAACAGATAATGTAGTCCTTTTATGTGTGCATTTGAATGAATATTGTAAATTCTCTTTTTTTCTTTACTAGGAAAATGTTTTCTACATGATTTATTTTTTAACCAGAAACTGCTAGCTAGAAGCTAATCTGAAGCATCAGGAGTCAGATGATAACAAAACAGGGTAAAAGGCAACAAATATAATTGCTTGTCTGCTGTTTATAGATTATCTAAAGAGCAGCAGTGAAGTTGACACTCAGTTTCTGAGTGGCAGCTGTGAATTTGACAAGTATCTTGTCCATTTCTGAAAACTGTAAGCATCAGCAACTGTTGGCACACTCAGGGAAAATGGTATTGCCTGTTTATCTGCTTTCTTTTTAAAAGATTAGCACCACTTCTGCTGTGTCTAAAAAATATTCTAAAATGTATATTTTGCTTCGAAAGCAAAGTGTTTTTTCTCCTACCAGTGTTTTTCCCCTTCTCTATGGTATTTCATGTTTGACATTCAGTTGCTGCTGCAGAATACAGCTGAACATGTTACAAGGGGTGATTTGAATAACCACTTAAATTATAAAATGTGAATGATCACCACAACCACACCCATAAAACAGTGAACTTTCATAAAGGATAAATTAAACAGAAGCAAAATGGGCATCTCACAAGGACAGAGTGAATGTGCAGAGACCTTTTTGTTCTAAGATATGTCAGCTGGGTTATATAATTGGCTCTAATTAGCGCACTATTCAGCTATAAAAATTCTTTACCTTGAAGCTCAGTAACACTCAAAGACATGAAATTTCTTCCCACCTTTGAAAACATCAAAAAAAAAAAAAAAAAAAAAGCTTCCAATCTTGCATTTAAAACCAAAGGCTCAGTGATCCGTGTAGGAAAAGCGACAAATATATCAACAGGTGATGAGAATATTGATCTCTGGCTGGAAGAACCCTTAAAGAGGTAATGGCTCAAACCAAATTTTATTATGTATAATTAGAGAATATCTACATAAGTCAACACCAAATGACAGTGTTGCACTTCCAGCAATATGTAAGAAAAATAGTTGTTTTTTTTTTTTTAAAAAAGGGCAAAATTAAAAAAAAAAAAAAAAAATCTTGGTTAAAATCTTGAGGATTTCTTAGTTTACCCATTTGTCACCTCTTATAGCGGTGACGATTCTGATGGCATTTAAAAACTATGATCCCAAAATTATGTCTTCTCTTTGAGAAAGTGAATTGTGGAAGGTTAACTGTGTAATCAGGTGGAGGTCATGGTGCATTGATATTTTATCCTATTATATGCAGATAAAGTGTTTTCATCTCTTTGAAGGACTTAATAAATATATCTGTGCAGCAGAACTATATGGAATTCTGAAATACACATAGTTGTGACAACTGGCTACTTCTAATTATTATAAAGCAAATTGATGCTTGAACCTGTAATTGAAACTGCTTGATCATTTTATTATCAACTCTTGTTTTCATTTGCTTATAAGTTTGTCCAAGTTGTAACATACAACTTTTAACAAAAACACTAGTTAAAAATAAGACTGACAATAATAAAAGTAAAAGCCTAATTTAAAGCAAATCATAGAATCATTCTAGTTCCATATGCTTGTTAAAACACCTAAAACATGATGGCAGCTTAACGTGCTAAATTAAGTGATTTTGTCCTGATACAACAGCGCTCATTACAAATGATCTTTTATAAGTAGTTAGTTTCCATGGATTGACAATGTAATAAGGATGCAGGTCATGGTTCCAGCAAAAGATAGATGCAGAAGCTATTCCTTTATTTGAGCTGCTCTTTTGCCTTAGGGAAACATTCAGTGGGTGAGGAGTCAGCAACACACCTGTATTTATAGTTCCAGCCTCTTCATCTGCATGGTGTTAATTTACCTTTTTTGGCATGATTCTATCTTCTCCTTATCACCTGGCTTCTCTTTAACAGTTGCATTTGTCTAAGCACTTTTTTTTCCCAGTAAAAGTACAGAGTTTAAAAACAATGAAACTCTTCATGGAAGAAGCAAAGTGGAAAATTTTAGATGAGAATGAGGTATTTCACCTAAGGTGTGAAGAACCTACATTTCTGTTACTTGCTCTTCCTAATGGTTTATAGCATATCCTGGATTGTATTAAGCCCCTTGGGTTAGGTCTGATGTCAGACAGCTCATACTTACTGTATTAGGAAGGTAAGAGTAATATAAATTTGGAGATAAATGGTGTGTAAGAGCATTTATAGTGTACAGTACCAAGGTAGGAAGGTAGCCATTGGCTGCCTAATGTTGGGCTTGCTTGCCCAACACTGCATCTACTCACACAGCCTTATTTCGTCTCTTCAATCCAGAGACTGACTTGATTCGTGCAAGAAGTTAGCCTATAAAATCTATGTCTAGTGATGGACTCTTGACAAACTTCAAGAGCTATTTCTTCACATTTGCACTGAGAACATGTATGTCAAATGCTTTTGAGTAAATTAAGTTTTTGTCTAGTGATGGGCGAAAGGTTCACCATGTAGCTATCGATATTAAAGTTGTGATCTCTGTCTTTAGCTGTGTTGTGGAGGTAGGAAGTTGCACAACTTTCTTTTAGACCTCTTGGGTACAGGTCTTGGATACAGAAACCTATCCTCATCAAATAACAAGTATTAATCATTTAACCTTACTGTTATCTCCAGAAAACTTACTAGGGTTTTTGTGTATGTATTTAGCTGCACTGCCTGTACCCCCTGGTTTGAGTATGCTGCTTCTCGTAGCTAGAAATAGAGATGAGGGCTGATGATTTCTTCTGTTATTTCTTCTGTTCTTTCATGTATAGCACAAAACTGGTGAATCAGGTAAAAAGGGTGTGTTGATTGAGCTGTGATGACAGCTGCTGAGTTTGAAGCAGTTAACATCAAAGCTCTGAGGCTTATGATTTTTGATGCACCTCCAAAAATGATGTGCAAAGTCGCATATGAAGAACTTTACGGTTTCAAGCTAAATTACTTGAAAGTGAGTGCATGTCAAGGCCTTTGGTTTTTCTCTTGCATGGATGCAGAATGGCTTGTGCTACAATGACATAATCACTTTTCATTTTGCTTGATTGAATATACAGAATGGATGGCAAATGAAGTAGGGATTTCAGGAAACTCTTACAGTTAAACTCACGTCTAGGGAAGCTGAATGGCATTCCTTTTTCTGACAGATTTGGACAGGATGTCAAAGGGTACTCAGAAGGAAAAGGAAAGCACCAGAGATGACTAAAAGATTCCATAAGCAAGCCTGGTTTTGTATCATACAGTTTAAGTAACTGACACTGCTATGGTGTTCATCTATGACATATAAAAGTTGCTTGGTTGTTGTTAATGGCAAGTTTTGCACTTCAGATGTGGGCCAGTTTCAGCTGAAGGAAACCATAATCAAAATTGTTTAGGAAGTGTTAGAACAGATTAGGTACATGAACTTAAAATGTCTTTCTAGTGCTAATTCTGATTAATCTTTTCAATCTTTTTCTCCTGTTTTACAGTGTTATGTGGGAACCTATGGGAGATGGTAAAAAGATTATTTCTCTGGCTGATAATAACATATTATTGTGGGATTTGCAGGAAAGTTCAGCCAAAGCTGTGGTAAGAATTTTTTTTTTTTAAACAAATCATGATATATTTGAAAACAGTATAAAGAACAATATTACCAGCCCTCAATTCGCTAATCTTTTAACTACTACCTCCCTAAAGACTCCTCAAGTATTGTGTTATCTCTAACTTGTGGGGGAAATGAATAGTATATCAATTGTCTTGAACGTGAGTGTTTAAGAATAAGCAACTGGATATTTTTATCTGTTGCTATTGGTTAAATTTTTCCCTTTTTCTAGAGTTGTCCTTACTTTCCTATTTATTCTAAAGAAAAGCAATATTAGTTTGATAAATACGTTTGGGGGAATATTTATGATTAAGAAAGCCAAAAATAATCTAATTCACATGACAGTATATTAACCAATACTGGTTAGTATGTCACAGCCCTCTGTTTAATTTACAACCCTTGCATATAGGCTTTATAAATTCCCCCATTTACTGTGCTTTAAGTTCT
Organism: Aythya ferina; assembly: GCF_964211825.1. NCBI lineage: Eukaryota > Metazoa > Chordata > Aves > Anseriformes > Anatidae > Aythya > Aythya ferina. Next base: position 101,089,009 of record NC_140298.1, on the reverse strand, counting down.
CAGTATTAATTTAGCACAAAATCATCTATTTAGACTGTTTCACGTACTGTTAAAATCATTTTATCTGATACTCAGTAGTATACACAATAAGGTGTCATTGGCATGGACTTCTGTCTGATTTTGTCACCACTTCTAGATAACAAAAGCTTATTTGTGTAATGGCATAGATCATATATAGAAAACTTTGTATGTTTCTGCGTAGAGAAGCCACTGGATTTACCTTACTCGTACGTTAGTCAATACTTCTTTTTTAACACCTGTGTAATGGGCAGACTTCTTTGGAATGCCTTCTTTAAACTTGTCCTCCAGAGTAATTTTTCAACAATTATGCTTTTATGTTACAGTGTTTCATATAGGGCTGTTTTCTGTACATGGTCCTGGGTGCAGGTGGTGCTACTTGAGCAGGGGTTTGGACCAGATGACCTCCAGAGGTCCCTTCCAACCACAACCACTCTGTGATTCTCTGATTCATGTGATGTTTTCTGTTTCAAGGACAGATTTTGGAGATGTATGATTTGAGATACTTTTTCTTGATACTCTTGCTGTCAGTGTCAATAGAGTTTAACATTATAGTAAAGGTAGTTTAATTTTTGAAATGTCCTACTCAAGCTCCTCGTGTTCTCTGTTGCCTGACCATCAAAAAAATAAACAGTACAGTCTTTTTTATTACCATCAGTCCATTGTCCTGTGCTGTATCTTATTTTTTATTAATAACCTGCAAATTGTAGAAAGGTTTTCAGATGCAGGAGGAATGGTAAAACAATACTAAGTCTGAATACAGTATTGTATCGCATATTAACACATGAGTAACGTATGAGCTTGCATGCTAAGACGGCTGTATTCTTAAAACATAGATCCTTCAGAAAGATTTTTTGGAAGACTACACATCTTAGGCATCATAGATTTTAGGGATGGTAAGAGCTGTACTTTCTAGATTGTTAACCTGAATGCGAAGACGGACATTCTTCAGTGGAAATGTAATAAATTAGAAACTACAGAAAGGTGTCTTGGAATAACATGTAAGGAGGTTTAAACAGTCTTGTAGTAACAGTATGTTTTTCTGTCAGTCCGTTAGACTTTATATAAGCAGTATATATATTTAATACTTTTCATCCAACCAGGTCTTATATTTCTGCTGAGAGTAGTAGGCTTTCTGTTAAATCTTGTATTTAATAGAATAATCTATGATGTGTTAGTACCTAGGTGAAGGAGAAAAGTGATCCAACAAGATCCAGTGCTGTAATCTGCTTGTGTGAAATCCCTCTCAATGAAATGTTTGTAAATATGAACGTCATGTGCAAGATGACCAAATATGTCTGTCTGCTCAGGCACTTTTAACTTTTACGGTTTTTTAATCAGATTAAAATGTAGTTATTTTCCTTTTCCACCTCCCTCTCAGATATGAATCAATCAGCTTCAGTACATTACTGGAAATACAAATAATTTGTAGTGTCTGCACCTTGGATTTTCCCCCATGTTCACATGGAATTGGAGGACAATTTGCCTTATATTAAAGACAAAACTAATTGCTTTTTTGTCTTCCTTTTATTAACTGTATGGAGATGCAGAGCTGTCTGTTCATGGTGTGCAAGCCTTGGAACTGTGAAACATTTAATTCTTACAGTTTGTAGATTTGTGATTTAGTACCTTCTATTATTTTGATTGTCATGCATGTGATGACATGGGCTTGTGGGTCTTGATTTTTTTTTTTATTTTCAAATGCTGCTATTTGTTTATCAAATATTTTTTGCCACAAATTCTCTTTCTGCAGTTAAAATATGGTATTTTCATACAGAAAACCCCCCATTTCATGAGTCTTGTATGACTAATCATGAAACTAAAAGCATGTACTTATTTGCTCATTTAAGACAGCTACAAATGTCTGCAGTATGTCTATATCTATCTAATGTTTCAACACATTCAGATCTGAAACTGTTTTAGGTTATAAAGAAGTATAGTACTGCTAATGCTTCTGCATATATTACACTGTATAAGCCTTTGTAAAAATTATCTTCAGATACAAGGTAAGTTTTGTCTTCCTAATTTTTTTTTTACCTGGTTTTATCCCAGGATTTTGCTAATATGTTATGCCTGAAACATTAGGCTGTTGTGCAGTTGTTTTTGTCCTCAGTGGAACTAATTTCACTTTTAGTTTTGCATCTTTACATTTAGAAACATTGTTAGCTTTTTTATATTTTTTTTAAGCTTTCTAGTTCTGCAGCCTTGGAAGGGAAAGGACAATTAAAATTTACTTCTGGAAGATGGAGTCCACACCACAATTGTACGCAGATTGCAACAGCCAATGATACCACTGTTCGAGGATGGGATACACGGAGCATGAGGTAATGAAAAATTGCAGTCCTGTTCTCAGAAAAAGACAATCTACTTTGGAGATGGATTTTTCATTGCTCCTAACTTTTTTTTTTTAAGATTAGAAATGTGACAAAGCTATCACTTATAAATGGAACAGTTGGGCTTGCATAGCTGATGTATTCACAGTTTACTAAAGGTTTTCTCAGTTTTTTCCCTGAGCTTCAATTCTAACTTGTATATTGAATTTTAGTCAACTATGTACTGGTCCCAAGATGACTTGTTCAATACGTAGGCATTACCTGAATGAAGCTGTTGTGTAATTCAGACTGAAAATCAGGATTTACCATCAGTCCTGACTATGCTATGAACTGTCTTCGTAGCATACTTTATAAAGGTAACTTTAATCTCTGAAGGTAATTCACAGGGTAAGTTCACTCTTCACTTCACTTTTCTGATTTTAACAAATAGTACATTATACTATATGTAAGACTCTAGCATACCAGTTATATGAAACTACTGAATCTGTCAAAATCATAAGCAAATTAATTAAAGCTTTGAGTCTACCTAATATGGTGTTCCCCCCCACGTAGTTGTGATTTTGATAAGCAAAGGAGTGATGTTGTGCACATCTGTTGCCATGACTACTAAAGCCTGTGCAAGCTTTTTTAAGATACGCTTTATCCCCTTAGCACATAGTAATTTATCACTAAACCGAGAAGACTGATGTCTTGTAATAACTTTTGTTGCCTTAAAGGGGGATGACTTTAAATTTAGTTCTATGGTTCCTGCCAGCTCAGGGGTATAGCAATAAATCCCCATGTTTGCCAGCCTTATGTGTTTCTGCCTAACAGGTTTGTTTAATTTAATGAACAAAAGTTAAAAATACAAATACAATTGTTAAAAGTCACTTGTATACCTGTTGTATTTGAAAGTTCTATTCTTTGCCCTGTGAAAGGATATATAAAAATCTAACTTTATATACATCTATGTATGCTCATTTATGAAGGTTTTTTAAATGAAGCATAGAAAAGAGGAAGGGTCAAAGGAGAAACCTTTTTCTAACATATAGCATGCAGACCCTAAGATAAAACCCTTTATTTCTAAGTAGATATTGTGTAATGCTGTGAAGTCTACTTCATGTTTTGCATTTCTGATCTTGTATTAAGTGAATTCTCTGAATAACTTGTGTGAAAGATGCTCCAGATATTAACAAGGTCTGCAATGAAGGGGTAGTTTGGTTAGCAAACCCCACAGTTCTAATTACTTTAATCAAATCTCAGATTGTCCTTGAACAAATTTAAGAGAACTACACCATGCTAAAGAGCTTCTTGCAATTTACTTGAAAAAATACACGCAGGAATGTCTCATTTCCAGTTACATTGTAATATGTCTAGAATAATGTGAATATTTGATAAGAACTGGCTGGGCTAGAGGTAGGTGTTTAAAGTCAGGGATATAAAAACCATGGCAGTATAAGATGCAAAAACCAAAAGGTCAGAACATTTGCTATACCAGCAAAAAGGAAAGGAGCTTCTAAAGTAGTTAGAATAGCCAGCTCTGTGAGAGTGCAGGTAGGATAGCTGTAAGATAGAGTAAGTGGTATGGAATGTAGCAAAGAAGGATGGGAAAAAACAAGAGGTTGGCAGGAGGACTGTTAGACTAGACTAGGAAGCAGTCATTAGTAAACTTAATCAGAGAAGCTTTTGTGAAGCAGATAGGTAAGACACTAGGCTGAATGGATTTTTAGAGAGAATTATAGACTTATATCAGGGAAATTCAGAGTCCAAGGATAAACTATAAAAAAAAAAAGTATATGAGAAAGGGGCACAAACAGCTGGAAGAAATGTTTATGTCATCTGGTGTAATCCTACTTATCTAAGGCGTTAGTGGGAAGTTCAATATATGCTGTATTGCTGAAGGTAAGATGATAGAGTGAAAGAGAATATTTGTATTTTGGAAGGAAAGAGATCAATCAAGTGATCAGACTAATAGTTAAGTTAGTATAAAGGCTTTTGTAGTAAGCATAACGGAATGTGTAGGGTAGTCAGAGAGTGGCGTTTCTTTTTAAACCCTGACACATTGCATGAGTAGTGCAATCAAGAATGAAGTGCAATAAAATCAAGTGCAATAGTGAGGGGAAAAAGTGTTTTACTGTTACAAGCATACTTGAGATTTTTAAAGTTCCCATGAAGTTCCAAGAAATGAAAAGAAAATATAAAATTCAGACCCTAGAATAGCTGGTAGGAAGGCATACCTCAGCGATATCCTCAGTTTCTCAACCTTTAAGAGTTTTGATACCTAGGTGATATCCTCTGTCCCAAGTGATTGCAGTAGTTGTCAGGAAAGAGGTTAGTCTATGCATAATATACTCTGAATCTCTTCATATGGATCTGCTTGAGGGCTTGAAGGCTTTGCAGGGGGATCTGGATGGTCTGGATTGATGGGCTGAGTCCAGTCGCATGACATTCAAGAGGGTAAGCGCCAAGTCCTGCACTGGGGTCATAACAACCCCAGGTAGTGTTAAGGCCTTGGGGAGGAGTGGCTGAAAGCTGCCTGACAGCCAGCTGAACATGAACCAGAAGTGTGATAGGTGCCAAGAAGGTCAACGGCATCCTGGCCTACATCAGAAATGGCGTGGCCAGCAGGTCTGGAGAAGTGACTTGTCCCCTTGTATGGTCTCACCTTGTACTCCAGGTGAGACCACACCTGGAGTACTGTGTTCAGATTTGGGTCCTTCACTATGAGAAAGACATTGAATTGCTTGAGAAGAAAAGTGCAAAGAAAAGCAACAAAGCCGGCAAAGGGACTAGAAAACAGAATTTGAGGGGGAACTGGGCTGTTTAGTCTGGAGACGAGGAGGCTGAGGAGACAACACATCACTCTGCAACTACCTGAAAAGAGGTTGAAGTAAAGAAGGGTGTTGGTCTCTTTTCTCAGGTGACAAGTGATAGGATGTAAGGAAACTGCCTCAGGTTGCACCAGTGGAGGTTTAGGTTGGAGATTATGAAGAATTTATTGATGGAGCAAGGGTGGTTGAGTATTTGAATGAGCTGCCCAGTTAAGTGGTGGAGTCCCCATTCCCGGAGGTAGTTAAGAGGTGTGTGGACAAGATGCTAAGGGACACATTTTAGTTATGGGACATGGTAGTTAAGGTTGACAGTCGGACTTGATGATGTTGAAGATCTTTTCCGGTCTCCATTATTCTATGATTCTACTTTTTGCTTTTTATTATTAGTTAGATACTAACAACAAGAGACTCATCTAATCTTGATGAACCTATATAAGGCTCAGGAAATACAAACTTTTGGTCAGTCCTCATTTTCTAAAGGAAAACATTAACATCATTAAAAAATAAAAGGCAAAACAAATCTCTCTGTACAAGTACTGTGAAGATTGTAGGAGACTCAGATCTAAGCAGAACCCTGGTATGGTGGCTTTGACACTGGCCATGGAAACAGGTACAGCCTTTTAATAAAGCCACTGATTATAGAATCACAGAATATCCCAAGTTGGAATGGACCCATAAGGATCATCAAGTGGCTCCACACTGGTCTACCCAAAAATTCAGACTATGTGACTAAGAGCACAGTCCAAACACTTAAACTCTGACAGGCTTGTTGATGTGACTATGTCCCTGGGGAGCCTGTTCCAGTGCACAACAACCCCCTCTGTGAAGAACCTCTTCTTGATGTCCAGCCTGTGATGCAGCAGCACAAACAAAGAGGCAAATTTAAGAGGGGGGAAGGTAATGAGGCAAAATGATGTAGCTTGAGTGCTTTGAATAAACATGCTAGGTAGTTGTCATTACTGCAGTACTGTTTTCTGAAGTGGTTCATGTGAAGCACATAGGCACAGCGAAGTTTTATGAAGGCCAAAGGTGAGTTAATGCTAAATGCCAGAGCTTAAGAAGGTGAATTCAGAATAATACAATAAAGATCTTTTGGTCATATTGCCTCCCTTGCATCTCAGCTTTTTTGTTTGTTTGTTTGTTTTTACACGGAGAGCATATCATAAATACAGAACTGGTATAAATACTTAAAGAAGCTCTTATCTGAACATAATGTGGTTTAGTCACAGAATTTTTATAAAGTTGCTAGAGACCTGGTGCTAGAATAATATGGATCTCATGTTTGCTTTTAGCTCCAGATGATCCTAATACAAACAAGTAATGAGGAAAACTTCAAAGCAAGCTGAGAAATCTATACGAGTCACTGCAGTTAACAGCTGGGATTTCCCCCAAACTATGCACTAGCAATGGGAACTCAAGGTCTGCGGGTGTTAAGGGGATTATGCAAGTTTCCAGGGAAACAGATTCTTGTCAGTGGAGTGCAGTTAGCTTTTTATAGACCATTTAATTTTTTAAATGTGTTTTACAGACAGATATATTGCATAGAAAATGCACATGGACAGCTGGTACGAGACCTCGACTTTAATCCCAATAAACAGTACTACCTGGCTAGCTGTGGAGATGACTGCAAGGTGAAATTCTGGGACACAAGAAATGTCACTGAACCAGTGAAGACACTAGAGGAGCATTCCCACTGGTAGAACAAATTATCTGCATGCTGTGTTGTGGGTGGATGGCTTATGTAATTTATTCAGCTAATTATTTTACTGTTTAGGAACAATGCAAACTAACTATGTTTGTGCTATTGTGAATAATCATTTTTCTGCACAGAGGAAAGGTTTTAACATGTGAATGTTCCTCATGTGATTGTAAATTAAGAGTTTAGACAATGTTTTAGTGTAATTGGCAAGAAACTGTTGTTAACGTTGGGGAGATAGGGTACACCTTTGAGAAGCACAACACAGAGCTTGGCTTGTAGGGACCAGCTGGGATACAGCTGTGCCTTCCCAACTTGAGCCTAATCTGCTGCACCTGATGTGCAGAGAAGCCCCTGAGCTGTTTTGGTTACAGCAGCTGCCATCTATTCTTCCAATGCAGAGTGGTAGATGTGCAATAATGCAGCCTCACTTTTTTATGTTATTGGCATCCCTTAAGCCAGAGCAAGTGATTTAAAACCAACAACAAAACAAAACAAAAAACCTCTGAGGTTATATTTAGAACTTCTATCTACTGCTCTGGCCTGTGGCTGGAGAAAAGAGAGAATCTTGTTTGACACTTGTAGACTTCTATGGTTGAGACAAGATGAACAACTCATATTTTACAAGACTTCAGTTGGAGTAATTCTTGCAAAATAAATCTGGACCCTGAAGCTGCTTTGAGGGGAATGAAGATGTGAATTAACAGAAACAGCAGTTATGTTTTTTTTTTTTTTTCCTCGAGAAGATTAAAAGGAAAATAATACAAAAAGAACCCTAAGACATTTAGTATTAACTTGATATGTACAATGTTGAAGTTGAAAAAAAAATCCTTCTTTTGTTTTAGGGTCTATTTTAAATTTCACTGTTAGAATGTTTGAGATTTTTATTTAAAAGATCACTTCTAATCTGTATTTTGCTTTGGGGATGTTTTTATTTTTAGAACTTAAATATTTATCTGACTTATTAAACAATGAACTGGCATGTACCTTCAAGGAATTGTATCACTGAATGGTATCTTTTGGGTTTGGGATTTTTTTTCTCAAAATGTATTTGAATTGTAAAGATAAACCTAGAAAACGAATGACATAGAAGCTTAAAAGCCAAACGAACAAAGCAAAAAGTCGTCTTTGGAATGAGGCATTTCACTTCTATGCATACTTACCTCATTCAAATCAAAGATCAATTTTTAATTCTGTTCTTAAAAATGAAGTCTTCTAAGCAATATTGATACACTCTCAACCTATCAAGAATAGGATGTTTTTTTTTTTTTTTTTTTTTTAGGGTCTGGAATGTCAGATACAATCATTCCCATGATCAGCTGATCCTTACAGGAAGCAGTGATAGCAGAGTTATACTGTCTAATATGGTATCAATTTCTTCTGAACCATTTGGGCATATGGTAGATGATGATGAACTGAGTGATCAAGAGGACCAGCATCAAGAAGAGAAGTATGAAGTTTCCTGGGTTTCATGTAGATGCTTATTGTTTGTCTTTTCATTTTAATGGTTAACTTGCTATTCTTTGCTGACTAGGATTTTTGTATACAGGCCTTTCAGGTAAGTACTTCCTCCTTTGTTCTTCTTTTCTCATTCTTGGGTGCAGTCCACTCTGAATTGGCACAATCACGGTATTTTCACTGGTAGAAAGGGGGATGGTGATACTAAGAACTGGTCCTGAAGTCAGCTGGATGAGTGAAAAAATCATCTTAAGGGAGCTCTGGATCAAATAAAGCATATACAATAATCTGTGTTAAATGAGGGTTGAAAATCTGCTTTTTTTTTTCTTGTGTCTGTGTTAGGAAACCAGTATAGTGGTGGTCTTCTGTACAGTCAGAAGAAAAGTACAAATACATTAGGTCTTGTAAATTTCATGCTTAAAGAATCTTGACTGCTCTAGAAACCAGTATTTTACAGACCTCCATCAAGCAAAAGATAAATTTGTTTTCAGCTCTGCTGGTAGAGAATAATACATGCCATTGCAAACATTTGTAAACACTTTTCCACTTGGGTGTGGGGAGTCATATATTTTGCATGTGTATTTTGGAGAGTGGGGCTTTTTTGTATAAAGAGTTAATTGAAATGCAAAAATCATATTAATCTTTTCCTTATGCAATATGTGATGTTAGTTTTCCTCTTCTGTATGAATATATATGTATATAGAGGGAGCTCTGTAGATCTAGCATGGAATGATGCTTTCTAATTTTACTACCAGCACACATGGTGATCTTCATCAGATTCTTACTTTGCAAAACAAGGGTAATGGTACTGAAACTGATGTAAAATATTTTGAGGCCAATTGGCTTTAGTCTGTATTCTTCTGTTCTTTGCAACTGTGCATATAGATGTGCTCGCTGCTTGCAATTGTTTTAAGTTGGCTGATTTATTTTAATATGCAGAAGTGTCTGCAATGAAATAGGCAGATTACCTCCTGAAGCAATTTTTTAAATGAGGA